>NC_045441.1:2685370-2736507 GCF_002776525.5 Piliocolobus tephrosceles
CGTGGCAGAGAGGGCCCGGAGACCGTGGCGGCGTGGCAGAGAGGGCCTGGAGACTATGGCAGGCGGGGGAACGTGTGCTGTCTGGTTTATCACACATCTGTGTTGGTTTAATGCAAGGGCAAGCTTTCGGTTGCTGTCTTTCAGTTGTAGTTAGCTCCAGGCAGAGGTGGCACACGGGTCAGGTGTGTCTGGGACTCCTGGTCCGTGCCGGTAGTGCCCCCTGCAGGTGGGGTGCCCACCCGCCTCGAGAGGCTCAGGTTTGACTGCAGACACAGAAGTGAGACCAGGAAGGCTGCTGAGTTTGAAGGGCAGTCTTAGGAATGACCAAACAGCGGCAGCCGGGAATCGAGACACGGTAACATAGTAATAAAGGAAGCGTGGGCTTGGGCCACCAGGGAACACAGGTGGGAGGACAGAGAAACTTCCCTCCCGCTGTCCCGGGCTTTCCTAGCCTTGGCGTGCTTGGCATTGGGGTTGGGTAATTCTTTTTTTCTCAGGACTTTCTTGTGCATTGTGGGCTGTTTAACAACATCCCTGGCCTCTACCCCTGGATGCCAGCCATCAGCACACACATATGACCACCTCCCTGTGACAGTCAGGTGTCTCCAGACAGTGCCAAATGTTCCCAGGGGCAAAACTGGCCCCCATTGGAAACCACCACCCTACTCTGGTGCTTATCAAACTTTCACGTGCATGTGAACGCCCTGAGAATGTGTTTAAAAAGAAGTTTCTTTTTTTCTTTTGGAGACAGGGTCTTACTCTGTCATCCAGGCTGGAGTGCAGTGGTACAATGTTGGCTCACTGCAGCCTCCGTCTCCTAGGTTCAAGCGATTCTCCCACCTCAGCCTCCGGAGTAGCTGAGATTATTGGTACGTACCACTATGCCCGGCTAATTTTTGTAGTTTTGACTAGAGACAGGGTTTCACCATGTTGGCCAGGCTGGTCTCCAACTCCTGACCTCAAGTGATGTACCCACTTTGGCCCCCGAACTGCTGGGATTACAGGCGTGAGCCACCGTGCCCGGCCTAGATTTTTTTTTTTTTTTCCAAGGTGAACTCCTGCCCTGTCACCCAGGCTGGAGTGCAGTGGTGTGATCTTGGCTCACTGCAGCCTCCACCTCCTGGGTTCAAGCATTTCTCCTGCCTCAGCCTCCTGAGCAGCTGCAATTACAGGTGTGCACCACCACGCTGGCTAATTTTTGTATTTTTAGTAGAGATGGGGTTTCCCCACGTTGGCCAGACTGATCTTGAACTCCTGGCTTCAAGTGATCCACCTGACTTGGCCTCCTAAAGTACTGGGATTACAGGCGTGAGCCACTGCGCCCAACCTAAAGAGAAGATTCTGATTGAATAGGTCTGGGGTGTAGCCTGAGACTCTGTATTTGTTAAGTGCCGAGAGATGCTGCACTGCAAGGCTCTGGGCTATATGAAGAGTTGGTGAGTCTGCCTTTTCCTGCAACTGAGCAGGTCGTACCCAGAGGCTGGCTCTGGAACTGTTTGGCAAGTCTTCTGGGGCTCTGTGAGGCTCAGCTCACCTGTAATCACTAGCCCTGTGTGGTAGGCAGATTTCTGAGAGGGCCCTCAGGTTCCAGGCTCTATTGCACACTCACCTTCCTGCTGCCTCCCAGGTTTCAGTCGATACTGACTAGGTATCATTGTGGGATTGTGCAGATGTAATTAATGTCCCAGATCTGTTGACCTTGAGATAGGGAGATTACCTGGGTGGACTTGATCCACTCCCTGGGTGGGCTTGATCTACTCACCAGAGCCCTTTAAGTCTCAGTCCAGACATCTGAGGCAGAGCAGTCAGAGACATGGCAGGAGCGGGATTTGACAAGGGAGATTGAATGTGGTTGATTTTGGAGATGGAGAGGTCCATGTGGCAAGGGATGTGGGCAGCTCCTAGGAGTTGATGGCCGTACTGGGCTGGCAGCCGGTAGGGAAGGAGACCTCATTCTCCATCCATGTGAGCTTGTGAGAGGATGCTGAGCTCCACGAGAACATGTCTTGGTTGACTGCATTGATTTTTAGCCTGGGAGACCGTGTTCAGAGAACGCAGCCACCTACGTCTGGACTTCTGACCCACAGAGCCATTGGCTGGTAAATAAATGGGTGGCATTCGAGGCCATTGCATTCACTAATATGCTTAATGTCATCTCAAAAGACGTCTTTCTCTTCCTAGGCTTTTTCACCTTCCCCTTGCCTGCCCCTCCCCTGTTCCCCAGCCTGGGGCCCGGTAGCTGGGGCGCATCAAGACTTAGTGCAGGACCTGCAGGAATGGGTGCTCAGGGAGTGTGTCCGCTGCACGGAGTCACTCAACCTTGTTTGATGCAGTCACTGAGGATTCTGTTTTTCTTTCGGTATGTCCCTCTCAGCTGGAGGAAAGAGCAGAGCAGATCCGTTCGAAGTCCCACCTCATCCAAGTGGAGCGGGAGAAGATGCAGATGGAACTGAGTCACAAGAGGGCTCGAGTGGAGCTGGAGAGAGCGGCCAGCACCAGTGCCAGGAACTACGAGGTGGGTTCGCGTGGGGCGAGGGTCAGCCCAGCCAGCCACTGAAGCAAGGGGACTGTGCACTGTACCTGCTAGGTCGTAAGAAATCAGATCCCAGTACCTGGGAGCAAGAGGGCTGTGCACGGTACCTGCCAGGCCGCAGGAAATCAGAACCTAGCTGACTGGAAGCCTGACATGCCCTGTGTCACGGTTGTCAGGACATTCCTTCTGAGGCCACACATGCTGTGGGGCAGGTATTGGTTATGCTTGATGTCCTAGAGGAGGGTGGCATGAAATGGGAACACTTGCTGTGTCTGTTCAGTGAGGCTGCGGTGCTGGCACAGATTCCTTTGTTGGGTCTCCTGGTTTCCTCTTCCCTCTGGAAGAGTTGGAATGCAGATCTGACAGAATTGCTGAGTGGTGTAGGAGTGACAGGCTTAGGTCACAGGGTGGCACAGAGTCTCGGGTCCATGCTGGGTCTTTGGGTTGGAGGGCCCTAGCAAAGGGTGCCGTCCTCAGTGGTGGCTGTATGTTGCTCCTGGCTCACCCAGGGCAGCAGGGAAGACACCCTGTCCTTGGGGAGGGAATTAGGTTTCCACTGAGTGTGCGAATTCCCTCTGCTCTGATGAATAGCACTTTGCCAGGGTTTCAGTCAGTGCCGATCAGTTGTGGAAATGCTGCCAAGGTTCAGGCAGAGTATTGGGCGGAAAGTCTCCTTGGCCTCTCTGTGCCCTCTTTTGGCGGGTGGGTGTCTAGCCCCACCCCGGCATCATGCAGTTTATTCACACGCTCTCCTAGGCCCTAGAAAAATAGCTCACGTCTTCCGGGGTGTGATGCTGGTTGGATTCCTTGCCCCTGGCCTGCAGATCCTGGCTGTGGTGCATTGTGTGGGCTCAGTGAGCCTGAGGTGCCACAAGGTGGGGTCCACTGCCTCAGGGTTGGCTCCATTGCTGCTTTGAGAGCTGTTTTCCCTGAGAGGTGGGGCTTTTGCTCATGGCCTGGGTGGATCCTAGGAGGGACAGTCCTGGAGGAATCGGTGGGAAGGGGAGGGAGAGGCCACAGGAATCTCCCGAACTGTTGAGGTTCCCTTGTTAGGGGTGGAGAGGTGGCACCAGGTCATTAGTTTGGAGGCAGCGTGCTCATGGCATGGCTGTGGCTCTCAGGCAGGAGGAACGGAGTGTGCAGCTGTTGGAGTTCCTCTGGGCCGAGAGTCCCTGAGGGCAGGGCCCACCTGACTCTGCCCAGGATTTCCATTGTGTGGCGCAGCTTATGGCGTTTTATGGGTGCTCACAAATGTTGTATTGAGGGAGGGGCCATTGTAGGGTTTCCGGGGGCCCTTTCTTGGGGAAATCCAAGAATGCAGGTGAGTGAGCTTACACCTGGGGCTCCTTGCTGAGCTCCAGCCACCTTCTAGCAGGACTTTCCTTCCTTGCCCACAGACATAGCTGCTCAGGACCCCAGGAACAGTTGGAACCAGTAGTTTTCCAATTGTTCCTTGGAGTTCCACCTGGAAATACCTATTAGGGGTTGAGACCTAAGTGTCTGAAGTCCAACGACCTGCTGGCTGCCTTGTCTGCACTAGGACTGGCAGTCCCAGGCCTGGTGCCCCATCTGGCTGTGATGGTGCTGGGTGGAGCCCCGCGCCAACCCCAGCTGCTGTTCTGCATCACAGAGGAGTCTCTTGGTTGTTGTGAGGCAGCCCTTGCAGCTCACAAGGGCTAGAGTCCCTCCGAGGTGCGGGTCAGCCTCTCTCAGAAGGCAACCACCTGTGTCACACCTCTCCTGGGTTTGGGCTGGACGAGGACAGCACAGGCTCATATTCCTCCCTGACTTCCCGGAGTGCTTGGCGCTTCCCGAGGAAGGCAGGGCAAGGCAGGGTGCTGGGCTCTATCAGGACTCACCACCTTCACCTCCTGGGACTCTGGTACCTGGCAGTGAACTTGCAGGGCCTGCGGGTCATTAGAATCAGGAGGTCTGAGCGTGCTTCTTGGTTATGTCACATCCCGACCAGTGAGAGCCACGCAGCCTCCCCAAGGCCAGTCCTGGGGGGGTGGCTCTGGAGGTTTGTGTCAGATGGTGTGCATGTGTGGCAGATTTGAGCCCAGCGTAAACTGCTTCTGTCCGCAGCCTCCTGCCCACCCCACCTGTCTCTGCCCCCATCGTCTGCTCGCTGGGGGAGTGCCAGCTCATTTCAGTGCCGGCCAGAGTGAAGTTAGACAGGATTTGCTGCTGCTGTGAAAGCTCAGCTTCTCCCCAAGGTCAATGCTGAATTGTAGATTTCCCGTGCTCCCTCTCCCTGCAGAGGCAACTGCTGAGCAGACGGTGTGATGCATGTGTGTGTGATCTGTGCCAAGTGCCCGTCCTGGGAGCCCTGAGCTCGCACAGTGCTCACCATCATGGCGCCTCAGCAGGGGCGCCGGCGCTGGAGCTGGGTCCCAGGTCCCAGGTCCCGTCCTGGTTCTGCCGCTGACTTGGCTGATGCGTCCTGCTCGCCTCTTTTTGGCGCCTCGGCCTGTTCTGAGAAAGGCGTGGGGGTGAGGGCTCCCCGCTGACCCTCCCGTGGGCGGCACGTGGCATCTGACTCTTGCTCTCTTGACAGCGTGAGGTCGACCGCAACCAGGAGCTCCTGACGCGCATCCGGCAGCTTCAGGAGCGGGAGGCTGGGGCGGAGGAGAAGATGCAGGAGCAGCTGGAGCGCAACAGGCAGTGTCAGCAGAACCTGGACGCTGCCAGCAAGAAGCTGCGTGAGAAAGAGGACAGCCTGGCCCAGGCCGGCGAGGTGAGCGGGGCCTCCACTCCGCGGGGCCTGCCCTCCTGGCGCTGTTTTCCCGAGGAGAGGGAATGCATGCTGTTGTTCACCACTGCAGCGCTGCGCCTGTGTTTTTAATTGTGCTTCCCACACGGGCAGCTGCATTTTTTGCATAGTTTTAATCAGTAGAAGTATTAATTTTCCATTCTGTAGTTTTCAATTAAAAAGTTGAGCACTTGGGCCGGGCGTGGTGGCTCATGCCTGTAATCCCAGCACTTTGGGAGGCCAAGGTGAGTGGATCACCTGAGGTCGGGAGTTGGAGACCAGCCTGGCCAACATGGTGAAACTCCATCTCTACTAAAAACACAAAAATTAGCCGGGCGTGGTGGTGGGCGCCTGTAGTCCCAGCCACTCGGGAGGCTGAGGCAGGAGAATCACTTGCACCCGGGAGGTGGAGGTTGCAGTGAGCTAAGGTCCCGCCATTGCACTCCAGCCTGGACAACATGGTGAGACTCTGTCTGAAAAAAAGAAAAAGGTAAGCAGTTTCTTTGCCTTTGTAATTATGAATTTTAAAGGCTGATGAATCCGTTTTTTGTTGTTTGTGGCCTTTAGTGTGTTTGCGTTCACTCGTGTATCTAATGCAGCAGGTAGCCCTTCCCTCAGCCCTCGCTTCTGTTGACTTTGCACAGACCCCTAGGACTGGGTTATAAGGTCCCCAGCGATGGCAGTCTCTGCAGCAGTTGTTCTCAGAGCCCCAGCTGAGGGCTCCAGTTTCCCTGCAGCCTTCCCTGTCGTGGATGGTGGTCTTTTCTGGAAATAGCTGTTGTTTTGTCAGGAGGCTTAAGTAGGCACGAATGGATTTGCATTTCTTTGACTATCCGAAGAAATGGCATGGCTGTGGCTCTCAGAAACTGGCCCTGGGTCCTTTCTGTGGGCGGTGCTGGGGAAGTGTGTTGAGGTTGTTCCCCCATCTGCTTCTGGAGGGAACGTTGGCAGGAAAGGAGGTGTGATTGGCCTCCGAGAAGCTGCTCTTGCCTTGCCCGTGCTCTGGGTTCCAGTTCCTGTGTGCTGGGCTGTGCTGGAGGTGGGTCAGACCCTGTCCCCGCTGTCTGTGGGCACCTGCGGTTCCATGGGGGAGGGTGAGTCATGCCCAAAACTCCATGAGGGGCAGAGGAGTGGGAGACTGGAGGAGCCGCAGGGTGGTGCCCAGTGGGGTGGGGCCCCGTGAGGGGGAGATCGCGCTGCTGCGGGTGCTGCTGCTTTGGCCTGTCATGTCTAAGCTAGGGTGGCAGCTGCTCAGGGTACACCCTCGCTGCTCACTAGGCCTTGGCTGCCTTCTCCTGTCACAGGGTCCTGATTGTCAACCTCCTTACTCTGAAATTGTCTTATGCGCCTCTTCCTTGCCAGCTGTCCGGCGTCCCCTACAACACGGGTGCCCCTGCGGGCAGTTGGGCTTGGCCCTGCATCCGGTCTGGTCCCGGCACCTGGTGTGTATTAATTGAGTTCAGAAGACCTCTGGGAGGATGTGTTTATTGTTAGTGTGTTTTTAATACCTTCTTTTTTGACTCCCAGGTTGATGCTTCACCATTGGGTGAGGTAAACCGTACCCGTTGTGGGCGTTTGGGGAGCACGCCGCCCCCGTGTGGGCCTTCCCAGAGCGTCGTGGGGTGGACGGCGGTGATAGGCTTCAGCGGGCTCAGCTGGGCACGGGTTCTCAGGAACAGGGAAATAAGTGCTGTGGCCTCCTTGTTTGCGGAGGTGCCACCCAGCCAAGCCCACCCAGGTCGTTTGCTATGTGAGTTTGCCGTTGTCCTGCCCTGGGGGCGTGGTCCCCAGAGCTGACATCACGCCCGTGTGTTTCCGTGTGTTAACTTACAGTGATGCTTCTCAGGGTCTGTCTGGCTTCTCACATTGGCTCGACCCATGTGCTCTTTCTCTGAGGACACCTGGGGTTTTCTGAGCTTTTCCAGAGGGTTAGGGTCCTCAGAAGGTTGCCTGGTGGGGGTGGTCAGGATGAAGCGTGGCCGTTCTGTCATGTGCGGGTTCCGTGCTGTCAGGCAGACCTGCTGTCCTGGAGGCTGCCAGAGGGGCTGCTGGCTTTGCCTCCCCAGGGGCGCTCCTGCCTGTGCTATGCGCTCCCCTTCCAAGCGCACGGCCTCCCCAGCAGCTACCGCCTAGCCCCCTGCACAGCCTCCGTCTTTGTCCTGTTGGCTGGCCAGTGCCTTGCTGTTGTTCGAGGGTGATGTCATTAGCAAATAGCCGCATAGTAGCATTGGGGTGGCTGGGGAGGGACGACAGGAGCCACGATCGGACCAAAATGATGGTGTGGCGGGTATGTGGGTGCCTGGTGGGACTTTGGGAGCATGTGGCACTGGCACAGAGACTGCCAGGTGCCAGGCCTGAGAGTCCAGGCCCATCTTGGCTGGTGAGGACTTTTGCTTCTGAAGCCGCCTTACCAAGCCTCCTTTCCAGGGGCACTGGCTGGGGCCTGGGTCTCCTCATTCAGCTCCTGCGTGGCTCGTGGCAGGCTCTGGGCTGTGCTGCTCTGCAGCACCAGGAGGAAGGTGGGCCTTGTGTGTGAGTGCCTGCCTGGACCCGCATCCTCCAGAAGGAGGTGACTCTGCCCCCTGGCCCTCTGCTCCTCTGCTCCCCTTGCCCCCCTCGCCTGCTTGCCGTCTGTCCCCCTACCCCTCTGCCCCTCTGCCTGATGCCCCTCTGTCCCCCTATTCCTCTGCCCCTCTGCCTCCTGCTTGGTTGTGGCATGTGGGTGGTGCCTCTCCACTCTTCTCACCTCCATGTGCTCCTTCCACACGTGGGCTCTACTCACTGAGTGGCTCTCTGGCCCCTTCTGCTTTTAGACCATCAATGCCCTGAAGGGGAGGATCTCAGAACTGCAGTGGAGCGTGATGGACCAGGAGATGCGGGTGAAGCGCCTGGAGTCGGAGAAGCAGGAGCTGCAGGAGCAGCTGGACTTGCAGCACAAGTGGGCGGGCCCAGGGTGTGGGGTCGGGGGTTGGGTCACGTGTGGGGGCGTGCACCCCACGTCTCTCTTGGTGGCTGGGTGGGTTGTGGATGCACTCCCAGGTGCTGTCCTAATTCACAGACAGTCAAGAGGGGCAGACGCTGAGGCCTCTGGAGCCAGGACCATGAGCCCAGAAAGTGTCCTGATGTTCCTGGAGCAAAATGGGGGCAGCAACTTCCCTCCCCCTCCTTCTTAGAGAGGGCTCCTGCAGAGCTAGATTTTACTTTAGTTTTTGTGACAAGGTCTCACTCTGTCGTCCAGCATGGAGTGCAGTGGCACCCAGAGTAACTGGGACTGCAGGCATGTGCAGTATACCTGGCTGATTTTTTTTTCTTTGAGATTGAGTCTCGCTCTGTCACCCACGCTGGAGTACGGTGGCACCGTCTTGGCTCGCTGCAGCCTCTGCCTCCTGGGTTCAGTGATTCTTCTGCCTCAGCCACCGAGTAGCTGGGATTGATTTTGCACCTAGCTAATTTTAAAAAACGTTTTGTAGAGATAGCCGTCTCGCTTTGTCACCCAGGCTGGTCTTGAGCTCCTGGCCTCAAGTGATCCTCCTGCCTCAGCCTCCTGGAGTGCTGGGGTCCCAGGCTGAGCCACCGTGCCCTGCTGAGGGCTAGGTTCAGAGGGCAGCGCCATGTGCCTTGATGGTAGAGGGGGTGCGGCTGGGAAGGGATGTCCAGGCACAGGGCTGAGCTCAGCCGAGGTACAGACGGGAGAGCCTTGTCTGGAGGTGTGGTCAGGAGACTGTGGGCATCTCCTTTAGACTTGGAACCTTCCCTCAGCAAATGCTGTTTTAGTAGAGTTCTAGTTTCGTAGTAGAGAGGAGAGGTCATTCCTGGGTGGGGCCCTGTTGCAGCTGCACCAGGACTGGGGGTTGCTGCAGGCAGGTGAGAGCTGGGGGTGCCACTGCTGGAGAGGACCTTGCAGGTGGCCTGGGCTCACTATGCACCCTTCCGGATGAGCAGCCTGAGGCCGCAGAGACAGCCCACAGGGGCTGGGGCCTGGGACCTTGGGGTACCTGTGCAGTGGAGTGTGTGTGTGGTGGGGTCTGTGCCGGGGGGAGGGTCTTGGGGTGGGAGTGAATGTGCGTGGGTCTGTGCTGGGGCGGGTCTCAAGCTGAGGAGAATTGTTGGCCTTGCCACATGCCTGTTTCTGTATGTGATGTATTTTTCTTTCAATAGAAAATGGCAGGAAGCCAATCAGAAAATCCAGGAACTCCAGGCCAGCCAGGAAGCGAGAGCAGACCATGAGCAGCAGATTAAAGTGAGTCGCTCTGGGTCAGGGGCCTTGTGGACATCCCTGTGGTGGCCTTGACTCGCCGCCTCCCGTTGGCCTTTCTGCGCTGGTGCCGAGCTCCGTGGGCCTCCTGTGAGGTTTGCTTCTGCCCTGTGTGCTGGGCACTGTGCTGGGCACCAGCGATGCCGTGGTGAATGAGGCAGATGGTTCTGCTCTCAGGGAGCGTGTATTTTAGAGGAGGGAGACTGACCACACACACGAAGAGGAAATGTCCGTGTGTGTGACGACATGTGAGAAGAAGATACAGGCAGAGAGAGGTTGAGAAATCTGCCCACAGTTGCACAGCTGGAGCTGGGTCTGTCAGGGCGTCTGACTCAAGCTCAGGCTGTGCCATTTCTCTGTGGAGGATGGGCCAGGGAGATGCCGACTCCAGATCCCTCTCCTGCCTCCTGTTGCCTGGAGAGCAGCCTCCAGACCCTGTGCTTTGGCGGTGCCCCCTCAGCCCCTATGCATCCTCACCTCCATGCTTCACACCAGCTCTTCCTGGCTGCAGAGCTGACCGGCACCCCCAATCTGGCCTCTGCCACGTCCCCTCCTGGTGGTGTTCCCTGGCCCCTCGCAGTCCTCAGCCCACCTCTCAGGATTTGCTGGCTGGGAGGCGATGGACTGTGTTAGTGTTTGTTGAATGACCGTCTGGTTTGGTTGTAGTCTCACGCTCTGCCTGTTGAGTGGCCGTCTGGTTTGGTTGTGATCTCACGCTCTGCCTGTTGAATGGCCGTCTGGTTTGGTTGTAGTCTCACACTCTGCCTGTTGAATGGCCGTCTGGTTTGGTTGTGGTTTCACGCTCTGCCTGTTGAGTGGCCGTCTAGTTTGGTTGTGGTGTCACGCTCTGCCTGTTGAATGGCCGTCTGGTTTGGTTGTGATCTCATGCTCTGCCTGTTGAATGGCCGTCTGGTTTGGTTGTGGCTTCATGCTCTGCCTGGTCAGTGACTTGCTGCTTACAGATGCCAGCTGTCTGTGTCCCAAGGGGCCTGGGTACCGTCGGCAGAAGCCTGTCCTCACTGACTTAGCCGTTACACAGGTGCTACTGGAGCGTCAGAAGTGGGCTTGACGTGGGAGGAGTGGGATGTTTTACCATGGAGTGCCATCCTGGACCAGACTTGAGATAGACTTTTGCTCCTGGAGAGCTCCCTGAGGCCAGGTGGTGAGCATAGCAGCTCTGTGGTGTGAGTGCCAGCTCCCAGTGCGTGGGGGGCTGGGAGGACGGTGCTGGGAAGAGCTGCCCTGGAGTGGATGCTGAGGCTCAGTATTGGAAGCAGCTTCAAGGCCTCTGGTGCAGCCCGGGAAGGCCTCCCACAGGGGAGTCCTGAGGCATGGAGGCTGCTGAGGACCTGGGACAGTTTAGTGGAGGAATTTCGTGACCTCAGTGACTTTAATTTTTAATGGATGGTATTTTTTTTTTTTTTTTTTTTTTTGGGACGGAGTCTCGCTCTGTCGCCCAAGCTGGAGTGCAGTGGCCGGATCTCAGCTCACTGCAAGCTCCGCCTCCCGGGTTCACACCATTCTCCTGCCTCAGCTTCCTAAGTAGCTGGGACTACAGGCGCCCGCCACCTCGCCCGGCTAGTTTTTTGTACTTTTTAGTAGAGACGGGGTTTCACCGTGTTAGCCAGGATGGTCTCGATCTCCTGACCTTGTGATCCGCCCGCCTCGGCCTCCCAAAGTGCTGGGATTACAGGCTTGAGCCACCGTGCCCGGCCTAATGGATGGTATTTTCTAGAGCAGTTTTAGGTTCACAGCAAAATGAGCAGAAGGTAAAGCTCATTTGTACCCCCTGCTCCCCCCACCACCACACACGGTCTCCCCTGGTAGAGTGGAGCTTGTGTGATGGTGATGAACCTGCCCTGTGTATCCCCTGATCCCCCCTGACATACAACCTGCCCTGATAGAGTGGAGCATGCGTGACAGTGATGAACCTGCCCTGTGTACCCCCCTGCTCCCCCCTTCACGCACACAACCTGCCCTGATGGAGTGGCGCATGCGTGACAGTGATGAACCTGCCCTGTGTACCCCCTGCTCCCCCCTTCACACACACACAGCTTCCCTTGGTAGAGTGGAGCATGCGTGACGGTGGCGAACCTGCCCTGTGTACCACCTGCTCCCCCCACCCCAATGCACACACACACACAGCCTCCCCGGCAGAGTGAAGCACGTGTGGCAGTGATGAACCTGCCTGGACACATCAGTGTTATGCAGAGTCCACGGGTCACGTGAGGGTCACTCTTGGAGTGGGACAGTGTATGGTTCAGGCAAATGTAAAATGTCCCAGATTTGCCGTTAGAGTGTCACACAGAAAAGTTTTACTGCCTAAAAATCCTCTCTGCTCCCCCAGTCAATCCCTGCCTCTCTCTTTCTGAGCCCCTGACAACCCCCGCCTTTCCCAGAATGTTCTGTGGTTGGATCCTGCAGTGCGTGTAGCCATTGCACACCGGCTTCTTTCTCTTAGCCGTGTGTGTGTGATTTTTTCCAGGTCTCTTTGTGTGGCTCATTTTCCTCTTCTTCTCTGTCTCTGGCCTCCATCAGGATCTGGAACAGAAGCTGTCCCTGCAAGAGCAGGATGCTGCGATTGTGAAGAACATGAAGTCAGAGCTGGTGCGGCTCCCTAGGCTGGAACGGGAGCTGAAGCAGCTGCGGGAGGAGAGCACGCACCTGCGGTGAGGGGTTGCGGGGGATGGGGCAGCCGCCTTGAGTGAGTCTGGGTTTGTGTGCACGGAGCCCACTGTGCAGACCCTGTAGGGACAGGGCTCCCGGGCTCTTGGGCTTATCCCTAGGGTGTGTGGCTATTTGAGTGACTCTTTGTGGCACTGCCAGGGAGATGAGAGAGACCAACGGGCTGCTCCAGGAAGAGCTGGAAGGGCTGCAGAGGAAGCTGGGGCGCCAGGAGAAGATGCAGGAGACGCTGGTTGGTTTGGAGCTGGAGAACGAGGTGAGGGCCTGCGTGGTGTGCGGTTCCTGTGCGTGTCCTCTGCCCTGCCTAGAAGAGCCTCGGTATTGTGGTCACACCCACAGCCGCTCACCTACAAGATGGAGGTTGCTGTGATGGGGTGGGAGGCAGAATCGTGGTCCCCAGAGAGTTCCAGGTCTCATCCCTAGAGCCTGTGAACACAGCACCTTCCGTGGCAGGGCGAATGAGGTCACTGGTCTGCTGGCCCACGGCGGGGACGGGCTCCTGGGCCATCCTGTGGGCTCAGAGTGACGTGAGAGGGACTTGGCAGCTCTTGCTGGGTGTGGAGATGGAGGAGGGGCTACAAGCCAGGGAATGTGGGCACCTCTGGAAGCTGGAAGGAGCAGGGAAGTGAACTCTCCACTGGAACCTGCAGAAGGAAAACAGCCCTGCTGACACCAGAATTCCAGCCTGGGGAGACCCATTTTGGATTTCTGAACTAAAGTACTGTAAAATAGTACATTTGTGGGCTTTTTTTTGAGATGGAGTCTCGCTCTCTCCCCAAGCTGGAGTGCAGTGGCACGATCCTGGCACGCTGCAACCTCCGCCTCCCAGGTTCAAGTGATTCTCCTGCCTCAGCCTCCTGAGTAACTGGGATTACAGGCGTCCGCCACCATGCCTGGCTAATTTTTGTATTTTTAGTAGAGATAGGGTTTCACTGTGTTGGCTAGGATGGTCTTGATCTCTTGGAACTTGTGATCCACCTGCCTCAGCCTCCCAAAGTACTGGGATTACAGGTGTGAGCCACCGCACCTGGCCGGGATTTTTAAATATTAAAATTTTTTTTTGTAGAGACCGTATCTCCCTGTGTTGCCCAGGCTGGTCCTGAGCTCCTGGGCTCAAGTGATCCTCCCGCCTTTGCCTCCTGAAGTGCTGAGATGACAGGCGTGAGCCTCTGTGCACACCAATTTGTGTTGTTTGAAGCCAGTTAGTTTGTGGTGATCTGTTTCGGTTGCAGCAGGGAACTGGTACAGAGGGTGAGTCAGAGTGCGTGCGACACTGTGAGCGCCAGGGCTGGCGGGGCCCTGTGCTGGGGGTCTTCTGCCTCCACTGTAGCACTTGGTAGGAAGACGTCAGTGCTGGAAAGCATCCTGCAGTCATGTTGCAGGCAGAGGAGGAAACAGGTTCAGAGAAGCTCCCTCTCTTGCCTGGTGCACAGCAAGTTTGGGCCAGAATTTAGGCCTTCTGGCCCCTGCCCAGGTCCTCTGTCATTCACACCACTTCCCTGTGGCCACAGCTGCTCCCCTCTGTGCCTGGCACACCTGTGCCACCTTTCTCGGGTGGTTGTGTGGCCTGGCAGGAGAGCAGACTCCGTCTGCAGTGCTCTGCAGCTACCCACCTGTCAGGCTGGCCACTTGCAGAAGTCCCCGTTGGGTGGTGTGGCATCTCTGTCCTCTTCAGAGCTGCGATACAGCCAGGGTCCTTTCAGGGCCTTGGCCCTGTGACCCACGGTGAGGCGGCTCCCTGCTAGCGGTGGTGTCTGGCAGGGACTCTTCTCTCAGGTGCTGGGTTCTATAGGAGCTTAGCCTGGAAAGACAGCTCCCATGCGACATCCTTTTCTCTCTGGCCGCCGTGTAATTTATTGTTAGATGGTTGAAGAGTTGGGACTCTCAAGCTACACTCCGCAGTTGGGTGCTTGCTGCTCCGTGTCCCTGGGCCGGCTCCTTCACCGCCCTGTCCGTCTCCCACTCTGCGCTGCTCCGTGTCCCTGGGCTGGCTCCTTCACCACCCTGTCCGTCTCCCCGTCTGCGCTGCTCCGTGTCCCTGGGCCGGCTCCTTCACCTCCCTGTCCGTCTCCCCATCTGCACAGGGAGGAGCGGTGCTGGTGCCTGCCTGGTCGGGACTGTGAGGCTCACATGAGTCTCTGTGAAGTGCTCAGAGCAGTGACAGGCACGTAGTGAATGTTCTGTGGTGTTGGCTATTGGGTAACTAGTCAAGCGCGTGCCTGCGTGTAGGAGGCGCTCTGAGAATACCTGACTGACTTGCCAAGTGGAGCGTTGAACACAGCACGGTGCTTGGCGCTGGGTGGAGGTGAAGCGAGGCCAGAACAAAGGCAGAGTCCCTGCTCTCAGCTTGCTTCCATCCGGGGAGGGCCATGAGCCTCACCTCTTTGGGGTGCTGCTCAGCATGGGACAGGTGTGTGACCCAGGGGCACACTGGCCTGTAGGCAGTGATGTCAGCCTCCCTGGTGCTCCAGGGCGGCTGCCCTCCTCTCCTGGGGCCTGTTGGTCCTGGTCTGCTGTTTGATGAGGGGAAGTTTGGCTCCAGGACTGAGTCTGTCTGCTCCAGGGCTTGGCTCCCTGAGGAGCCCCTGGAAGATGGGGGAGGGGTGAGTCCTCATGGCTCAAGCACCTGAGGCTGCTCCCTGGGGCACAGTCAACCCCAGGATCATTTCTGAGGCTGTCTGCCTTCTCCCTCCACAGCCACACGTTGCATTTAGCTTGCTGGGGTTTGTACTTGAATTTACAGGGCCAGGAAGGAGTAAAGCAGGAAGCGCCAGTGTGGCTTCTGCAGTTGCGGAATAATAACCCGGCCGCTTCTGAGCAGACTTGGAGCATGTAGCACTCAGCTCGGAGATGAGGGCAGGCTCTCCTGAGAGGTCAGGGACTTAGCGCCGTGGTCATTGTTGTCAGTCTTATGTGATAATCCTGTGGCAGGCAATGACGGGGTCCATGCTTTTGTTGTCTTTTCAGAGGCTGCTGGCCAAGCTGCAAAGCTGGGAGAGACTGGACCAGACCACGGGCCTGAGCATCAGGTAGGGAGGGGCAGGTGCCTCCGGGGTCCTGCCTTCTCTGAAGGGTCGCCGGGGAAGAGCAGAGCCTCTGGCTCCCTGGCGCTGTCTCCAGCCAGGCATCTCTGTGGCGGGTGGGGGGCGTTTGTCCCGGCTGCTCAGGTTTAATGAGGCCTTTCCCAGCGGGTGGGGCAGTGGAACTGAGCGACTCATCCTGCTGAAGCCTTAGTAACATCTTCATTGAGAAGCAGAATATCCACAGCAAACCAGTGGCAGGCATCTGATGGCCCTGCATTGTGGGCTTTGTGAAAAGACTCTTTTTGGTGTATACTGAGGAAGTAATTGCTTTTGGGGGAAATCATTCATATTAGGGAACTGTAACCAATGGAGATGAACTGAGTTTTTAGAATTAAGAAAAACCCACTGTATTAGGCTGTTCTTGCATTGCTGTGAAGAAATACTGGAGACTGGGTAGTTATGAAGGGAAGAGGTGGAATAGGCTCACGCTTCTGCAGCTGTACAGGAAGCATGGTACTGGCATCTGCTTGGCTTCTGGTGAAGCCGCAGGGAGCTTTCAGTCATGGCGGAAGGTGAAGAGGGAACAGGCACGCCACGTGGCAAAAGCAGGAGTGAGAAAGTGTGCGAGAGAGAGAGAGCGAGCGCGAGTAGTGTTGGGAGGGAGGTGCCACACACTTCTAAATGACCCGATCTCATGAGAACTCCCTGTCATGAAGACAGACCAAGCTGTGAGGGATCCGCCGACAATCCAAACACTTCCCACCGGGCCCCACTTCCAGCACTGGGGATTACACTTCAACGTGAGGTTTGGGCAGGAACACAGATCCAAACGGTTCTCGCCCACTATAGTGGAAGACGATTGTCTGGTGCTTGTAGCAGCCTCTTAAGCCAGTCTGTGCCAAGCTGCGTGCCAGCATGTGGGTGGAGGGATGTGGGGTGGAGCTGCCGGGGGACCACCCTGGGTGCTGGGGATGGCATTCTTAGGAGGGCAGGACCGTTCCCAGGTCTAGTCCTGTCTGTCCTGCTCCATCCATCTCAGGGCCCTGTGCTCATCTTTCTCCAGCAGCTGCTCGGTTGGCCCCTGCAGGTGACCGCCTCCTGGCAGCTCTGGTCTGGTCCCCTCTGCGTGGTTGCCCTGTGTGCGCCAGGTCTCCAGGAGGTGCAGGAGTGGTGCTTTTGAAGGAGCCATCAGAGCCCGGGGCTTGGGGCCTGTGGTGCTGGTGCCGAGGCAGCCTCTTGTGTTTGATTGTGAGATTTCAAGGCTTCCCGCTTGCCTGTCTTTCGTCATGCTCTTGTAGACTAAGCTGAGAACGAGACTCTCTGAAAGAGCTACCTTTGACCACACCATCCGACTGCTGGTCCTGGGCTCCACCACCTTCTCATCAGCATTACTGGCTTCAGTTCTCTGTCACCTGAAAGTGCCCCTTCGTTTTCTTTGAGCTTTGCTAAATCAGAGCACGGCCCGGGCTGCTGTCTCCTCTTGAGCTCCCCCTGTAGAACACAGGCTCCTGTAGGGCCGGCCTCAGCGGGGCCTAAATGCTTTGTGCTTCTGTCTGTTCTCTGGGCTTATTAATTGCTTGGAAGGTGACCCTTCTGCTTCTAGGAATACTCTGACCAGATGAAACCTTCGTGACTTCTTTCTTGTGAAGGGACATCAGAGGCCCCCACATGCCTGATGGGCCTGGCCCTGTTGGAGGGTCAAGTGTGCAGTTTGCCCTGGAGCACTGGGTGTCAGTCAGGCACGTAGCCCTGGCGCAGCTGGCTGCTGTCTCTGGCTGGTTACAAAGTACTGCTGCTCCTTTCAGCCCTGTTCTCGCATCTGAGCACCCTGCCTGGGCGTGGCTTGTGTGAGGGCAAACTGGCCTGGGGGTGCTGCCTGGGTGTGGCCAGTGTGAGGGCAAGCTGGCCTGGGGGTGCTGCCTGCCTGTGTGTTCCGTGTTCACTCTGCCCTCCCTGGTGGCCAGGCCCTGGATGAGGGAGAGAAGGGGTTGGTCTGCAGGGCTGGTGGAGGTGGGCTGCCTGTGGCAACCACCAGCTTAAAAGTGGGCGGGAGGCAAGTGGCATGCATGTGTGGTGCCCTGCAGCTTTGATGAGGAAAACAGATAGTGCTTTGGAGGCTGAATTCAACCCACCCTCCCACTCCTCGCAACAGTAAAAGCTGTGTCAAGTCACTGTGCTGCTCTGGGTCAGTGTTCCCGTTATTGAAAGGGAGACATGGAGCTCTTCTGCCCCACTGCGTGTGAAAATCCGACGCGATCGTGTGTTTGTGGAGGGCCCTGTGAGTTGGAGAGGGCTGGTGTGAGCGTCCTCTCTGAGCAGCCGGAGGCTGATGGCCAGGAAGGCGGGTGGAGCCGTCCTCGCTGTGGGGGTCGACTCCTGGTCTCCTGCGTTGGCCTTGGCCGTGGGCCTGGTAGAGGGCAGGTTTCCTCACGTGCTGGGTTGCCTGCCGTGCCCGGGCCCCTTCAGGGCTCCCGCCGCTCCCCGCGTGGTGCTCCACAGCGCGGTTGTCTGAGTGTGGTTCTGCATCAGGGCCTGATCTCAGGTGACTCACGGTCGACATCAGTGGGGGTACTGCTCATGTCACAGTTCATGGGAATGCAGGCTGGCGGTCCTGAATACGGCTCATAGAATCACCGGGATGGTTTGGTAAATGTGTGCATTTCTGGCTGTGCACAGTGGCTCACACTTGTAATCCCAGTGGTTTGGGAGGCTGCAGCAGGGGGATTGCTCTAGCCTAGATATTTGAGATCAGCCTGGGGAATGTATTTGAGACCTTGTTTGTACAAAAAAAGTAGAAAAAAAAATTAGCTGTGCTCAGTGGTGCGCACCTGTAGTCCCAGCTACTCAGGAGGCTGAGGTGAGAGGATCACCTGAGCCCAGGAGATCAAGCTGCAGTGAGCTGTGATTGCACCACAGCACTCCAGTGACAGAGTGAGTCCCTGTCTCTAAAAAACAAAAACAAAACCAAAAACCAACGTGCGTTTCTGGGTAAGCCCCAGATGCACTGGGCTTGCTTTTCTGATGGTAGGGACCAAGTTTGGGCAGGTCTCAGGATTTCGGAAGCCCATGTCTGGCAACACTGAATGTGGTGATGAAGTGGGCAACAGGGACACAGATGCGGTGAGAAGCTGGGGCCATGGGGCCACGGGTGCCACAGCTGCCGCTTGTGGTTCCTGTGGGAGGGCTGAGTGCACTTGCCGTGCGTGTGTGGAGACGTGTGCCTCTGTGGGCGAGCTCAGGGATCCCCCTCCTCTCAGCCATGGGGACCTGAGGTGACATCAGATGTCCTGGAAGCAGAGGGCTCTGCGGCTGGGAGTGCTCTGGGCCTGTGCCAGCTGGGCTGGCGTCTGCGTGCCTCCGGGCCCATGCTTTGTTGGGATTTGGGGCCCCGTGGGTGCAGAGGAGCTGCTGCCACTAGGTGGTGCCCCTGCCTTGGCGATCCTTCCCACAGCGGCTTCCCCGGATCTCTCTGGCCTGGTGGACCTGCTGTTGTCCCACCATGGGACTTGCTTGCTGACACTGGCGTTTTGGTCGATGGGGATGTGAGGGGCTTCTGGCCGCTGTTCCTGACTGCCTTCAGGGGGGTGCTTCTGGCTGACCCATGCCTGCCTTGTGTCTGACCAGTGTTTTGGGGCCCTCAGGCCCGTGGGCTGTGAGCTCCTGGCGTTGAGGCCAGACGTCCTCTGCGTGGGCCCTTCCCTGAGGACAGGGCGCTGATGTCCTGCAGTCCTCAGAGGGCTCTTCAGCCTCGCCCCAGGCTTGGATGAACCCTGCTGAGCCCTAGGAGAGAGTGGCCTGCTCACCCTCTTCCGCATGTGGGGCTTCTGAGGTCTTAGGAGAGGAGGCTGGGCGAGTTGGCTGGGTGAACCAGTGGAACCGTGGGAAGACCCTGTGGCACGAGGTCCTCATGTGTCACACAGCCTGGGCACACATGACATGTGCGGCATACGGGGTCATGCGGGCTGGGGGCATATTAGTTTCTACGACTTTGAAGGCACAGGCAGGGAGGGACACAGTGTGTGTGGATGAGCCTGCGTGAACACACGTGGGGAAGGGCAGGATGCCAGTGCCGGGAGTGTGGTGTGGACACCCTCACCCTTAGGGTATTGGGAGTTGGGCTGAGGGAGTTAGCAGCAGCGCGAGGCGTGTGTCTGGAGGCAGCGATGTGATCAGCTTGGTCTCCCAGGAGCATGATCTGTCTTGGGGAATGATTTCTGGGTGAGGAAAGTGGATGCCAGCACACACCCTGTGAGGTACATGTCAGTCTAGGCAAGACCTCAGGGGCACAGGAGGAGGAGGAGTAATAGAGAGAGGCCAGTGGGAAAGATGGCGTGAGGCTGGAGGCCATCTGGGAATGCAGGGTGCTTCTCTTTGGAAAATCACCTGTTTCAGTAGAATGAAAGGGGGTGCAGGCCATCTCCATAGGAGAGCAGCAGAATCATTTGTAACAATCCAAAACTTGTTTGTGATTGGAAATTCTCAGCAAGCTAGGAAGAGAAGAGAACTTCCTCAACCAGGTAAAAGACACCTGCAGAAAACCACAGCTGATATAATACAAGGTGAGACTGACTGCATCCCTGACACGGACACCAGGCAAGGTGTCTGTTCCCATCACCCCTTTTTGCACTGTGCTGGAGATCTTCAACATTACAATTAGGGAAGCAAAAAGAAAAGATGGACAGACTGGAAAGGAGGAAGTAAAACTGTCTGTATCTGGAGACATCATAATTATCTATAGAAATTCCCAGGGAATCAATGACAAGCCAGTAGGACTAAACCGTGAGGTTTACAGGGTCATAGGTTACAAGGACGATGTACCAAAATAGGTTACGTTTCTGTATACTAGCAGTGAGCCACTGCAAGTACATACCACACATGATGGCATCAAAGTCCATGAAATATTAGGGATGCATATAAGAAAATCTGTGGCCGGGCGCGGTGGCTCAAGCCTATAATCCCAGCACTTTGGGAGGCCGAGACGGGCGGATCACGAGGTCAGGAGATTGAGGCCATCCTGGCTAACATGGTGAAACCCCGTCTCTACTAAAAAATACAAAATAGCTGGGCGTGGTGGCAGGTGTCTGTAGTCCCAGCTACACGGGAGGCTGAGGCAGGAGAATGGCGTAAACCTGGGAGGCAGAGCTTGCAGTGAGCTGAGATCCGGCCACTGCACTCCAGCCCGGGCCACAGAGCGAGACTCTGTCTCAAAAAAAAAAAAAGAAAAGAAAATCTGTGTAAGATTTGTACACTGAGAAGCTTAAGACGCAACTGAGACATTAAAGATCACCTAATGTAGAAAAATGGAGACATTGTAAGAGGAAAAACGAACTCTTTGCCCCTCTGCTCTCACACAGCCTCTGACACCAGATACTGGACGGTTTCCCCCACACCAAGCAGTTCTCCAGGGGACACCAGCTGGGTGTCCTGCAGCCTCATCTGCACACTCTCCACCTGGAGTTACATCAGCTCCCACCGGGTCAGGGCCCAGTCCCACACGTCTGTGCCCACTTCAGATTCCGGGCGCAAGTAGTAGGCCGGCATCTGTGCTTCAGTTTGCTGTTTTCTTCCCTTCCCCTGTCACTGACGTCAGCTGTACTTTGGACTGATAGGCTATTAAACGAGGCTTGTACTATCCATTCCTTGGGTTTCATTAATTTGCTAGTGTGGCTCACAGAACTCAGGAAGATGCTTTGTTACATTTAGTCATGTGTTATAAAGGATGTTACGAATAACACAGGTGAACAGGTTGGTAGAGTGAGGTACGGGGAGAGGCGCGGAGCTTCCGTGCCCTCTCTGGACACACCCTCCGGGGCCTCCGTGTGTGCAGCTCTGAACCCTGGCCCTATTTATGGGTTTTAATGGAGGCTTCGTTACAGACGCATGACTGATTATACCATTGGCTGTTGGGAATCAACTCGCCCTTCGGCCCCTCTCCCCTCCGAGGGTGAGGGGTGGGACTCAAAGTCCCAACCCTCTCATCCCACCTTGGTGTTTTGGATGACCACCCTGTCTGAAGCTGCCTGGGGGCTGCCAACCAGCAGTCAGCTCATTAGTTCACAAGAGACTGTCTTCTCACCCCAGATAAAGAGCTGCATGTATGTCAGGGAATGGAAAGGCCAAATACGTACTTCAGAGTATCATAAAGGTACTGTGTTGTTGTATTGGAAGATTCATCATTGTTAAGATGGCAGTTTGCTCAAATTGACCCAAATATTTCACATAACCCCAATCAAAGTCCCAGCAGAAAGTGATGAACCGATCTCTAAAATTTCTTTTTTCTTTTTTGATATGGAGTCTTGCTCTGTTGCCCAGGCCAGAGTGCAATGGCATCATCTCGGCTCACAGCAACCTCTGCCTCCCGAGTATCTGGGATTACAGGCTCATGCCACCATGCCTGGCTACTTTTTGTATTTTTAGTAGAGGCGGGGTTTTGCCATGTTGACCAGGCTGGTCTTGAACTCCTGACCTCAGGTGATCCACCTGCCTCGGCCTCCCAAAGTGCTGGGATTACAGGCGTGAGCCACTGCGCCTGGTTGACAATTCTAAAATTTCTATGGAAATGTAAAGCACCTGTAAATTGTTATAGCAATAACAGTTTAGAAAAAGAACAAGTTATAGGGCTTACACTGGCCAATTTCAAGACACATTGTAAATTGCATAAATTGAGACAGTGTGGTATTAATTGTAGACATCTGTAAATCAGTAGAACAGAGTAGAAAGTTCAGAAATGATTTAAGAATTCAGTGTTGATGGTTGTCAAAAGTGTCAAGGTAATTCAGTGGGAGAAAGAGTCTTTTCACCAAGAGTGGTAAACCAGTAGGCTGTTTGTGGCGAGGATGAGCCTGAACACCTGCCTCCTGCTGGACACAAGATTTAACTCAAATGATGCATAGACCTATGTGTAAAAGTCACAAAATCTGGAAGCTAGGGTGTGGCAAAGGGGTCTTAGGATACAGCGAGCATGAACCATACATGAAAAAAAATTGATAAGTTAGACTTCACCAAAATCGAAAACTTCTGCTCTCAAAAGACACAAAGTGGGCCGGGCGCGGTGGCTCAAGCCTGTAATCCCAGCACTTTGGGAGGACAAGACGGGCGGATCACGAGGTCAGGAGATCGAGACCATCCTGGCTAACATGGTGAAACCCCGTCTCTACTAAAAAATACAAAAAACTAGCCGGGCATGGTGGCGGGCGCCTGTAGTCCCAGCTACTCGGGAGGCTGAGGCAGGAGAATGGCGTAAACCCGGGAGGCGGAGCTTGCAGTGAGCTGAGATCTGGCCACTGCACTCCAGCCTGGGCGACAGAGCGAGACTCCTTCTCAAAAAAATAAAATAAAATAAAATAAAAGACACAAAGTGAAAAGACAGACCATAGACTAGGAAAATATTTGCGAGATATTAACATGTATCTGACCAAAGACACGCTCCGGGATAGAGAAAGAACTCTTACAAATTAGTAAGATCACCATAGCTTAAAAAATGGTCAAAAGACTTTTAACAGGTACTTTATTATTTATTTATTTATTTTTTTGGAGATGGAATCTCGCTCCGTTGCCCAGGCTGGAGTACAGTGGCACGATCTTGGCTCACTGCAACCTCCGCATCCCAGGTTCAAGCAATCCTCCAGCCTCAGCCTCCCAAGTAGCTGGGGTTCCAGGCGTGCACCACCACGCCTGGCTAATTTTTGTATTTTAGTAGAGACAGGTTTCACCCTGTTGGCAGGCTAGTCTCGAACTCCTGACCTCAGGTGATCTGCCTGCCTTGGCCTCCCAAAGCACTGGGATTACAGGTGTGAGCCACTGCACCTGGCCTGCTTTTCACAGCTCTTCACAGATACTTTACAAGAGAAGGTATACAAATGGTAAATAAGGACACGAAAAGATGGTCAACATTGTTAGTAATTAGGGAATGCAAATTAAGACTGTAATCGCCCAACAGGGTTCTTCTTGCTGCCCAGAAAGGCAACGTACGGAGAATGGCAGGTGTGGCAGCCGAGAAGGAGTTTAATGACTGCAGAGCCAGCCAAGGGAGGTGGATGGGAGATAACTCTCACATCTGTCTGCCTGAGGCTAGGGCTTGAGGGTGTTTAGGCGGGCAGTGGGCTAGGGAGTGGTGAGTGCTGATTGGTTGTGTTGGGGATGCAGTCACAGGGGTGTCAGGACTGTCTTCATGCAGCTGAGTCAGTTCCTGGGAGATGGGGTCACAGGTCCAGGTGGCATCTCTTGATCTGCTGAAATGCTAAATCTGAAAAATATCTCAAAGACCCGTTTTTTAGGTTTCACAGCAGTGATGTCTGCAGGAGCCATTAGGGAAGTTCCGAATCTTACAATGTCTGGTTACGTGACTCCGGGCAGCAGGCACCGTAGAAGAGCAAGCTAAGTCAGCAGTGAAGGTCGTGGCTTAACCGGGCCTGTTTTTAGCAAAGTTCAGGCCCCTGTAGTAATGCCAGTCTTAGGAATGCGGCCTTAATCTCCAAACAAAGACGGAGTGTCAGTCTTCCTCGCCTTGAAGCTTAACTATAAACTAAATTCCTCTCATAGTTATCTTGGCCTCTGCATTAGAATAAGAAAAAAAAAAAAAAAAGAAAAAAAGAATCGATCCTATGAGGTTAGAAGCAAGATGGAGTCAGTAATGTAGATTTCTCTCAGTACTTAAAAATCTGTAAAGGTGGTTTCAAGACCGCAGTGAAATACCACTATGTACCCAACAGAATGGCTAAAATTAAGCAGACTGACCGTCCTGACTGCTGGCAGAGATGCTGAGCAGCCAGGCCTGTCAAACGTTGCCCCTGGGAGTAGGAAGTGGTGTGGCCACTTTGGAAATGGTTTGGTAGCTTTGTACATACTTATGGTATGACCCAGCAGTTCCATTCCTCGGTATTTAACCCAAGAGAAACCCAAGAGAAAATGCGACCTCACGAAGACTTGTACAGGAATGTTTGTAAGAGCCTTATTCTAACAGTTCGAGAGCAGGAACAACGCAGGTGCCTGTCAGCAGGCGAAGGGATGTGTGGACCGTGGCGTCTCCACGCAGTGTAACGCGCGGCATCGGCTGTGCTTGGAAACATGAACGAATCTCTCTTGCTGAGTGAAGGAAGCCACAGTTACTGAGTTTATACTTACTATACCATCCCATTTATTTGAACTTTTAAAAAAGGTAAAACTGAGCAACAGTGACAGAAAGCAGGTCAGTGATCCCTGGAGTCTCGTGCTGGGATATGTTTGGGGTCTTATGGGGTGCTACCTTTTGACGTGATGGAGGTGACAGCTGCACAGGTGTACATGCAGCAAAGCTCTTGACACTGCTGTTGTGAAACGGTTCACGTGTGCAGATTATACCTCACTCAAGCTGGCCTGTCAACAGCAAGCGGTCCGCTCTTTGGATTAGCTGTGAGGGGAAGGAAAATTCCTTAGTGGCGACTTGGACTGAATTGGAGGGTGGCCTGGGGTGCTATTTAAAGCCAGCCTTCATTTGAGGAGGGACCCATCCCCTGAGTTTATGGAAGGCCTAAGACAATGGCTGCCTGGACCTCCTGGGTCTTTGGCACATCACACGAGTGCTTTGAGGAGTGGCAGCATGTGGGGTCAGGTGTAGGCTGCAGAGGGTCAAGGAGTTTCACATTTGATTAAAATCAGAACAAGCTACGTGAATGCAAATGAATAGAATGAAAAGTGGAACGTGGTCTTCCTTTCCTTCCCTCCCTGGTGACCTCACTCAGGGCTGGGTGCCCCATGTCACAGCTGCCTGGCCATCGTCACCTATGTTCTCATTATTCCTGAGGGACTGTTCCAGAACAGAACTGACTGCCCCGGAGGCGGGCAGCAGGGCGTGCTGTGCTCAGCCCCTGTTCGTCTTTCTAGGCAATGCCTGATGAGTTTCTTGTGTGTTGTTCTGAAAGTGTGTGTGCATACAAGCTCTTTATGTACTCCCATCACCTTTTAAATTGGGGCTCCTTCCACAGTTTTATTCTGCAACTGTTTTCACTCAGTTTTTGACAGTTTTTTGGCCCCAGCACAGGCTGATCTGCTGAATTACTTTAAAGAGTGCGGACGGACTCAGACTCCAGCAGCCCCTGTTGATGAACACTTAGGGTGTTTCCAGCATTTCCCCCCAATTAGCCATGCAATGCTGGTTGGGTAAATTCTTAAAAGCAGAATTTTTCGTTTAAAAGAGATGTGCATTTGAGACTCATAGCTGGTGCCACACCGCCCTCCCGGGAAGCATGACTGCCGTGCGCTCCCGTCACGGCGTGTGACTGTCGTCACCTAATTGGGGCGGTGTGCTTTCAACGTTTCTAGAGAGATCCACCTCGAAGTCACAGTACAGTGAGGAGAGCAGGCATCTTCAAAGGCTTGGCTTTTCAGAAATGTCATTTAGCAGCTCCCACTGAGGGGGACCCTGTGAAATAGGAAGGGAGTGGGTGTCAAGTCCTACAGCCGAGCCCCCACTTTAGGGAGGAAATCATTTGCTCGTGGCCGAGATGTCGCTGGTTTTGGCTCCTTGCCTGTCCTGTTGTGCCTGAATGTGGCCTTGTTTCCCACCCCACTGGGTGGGCATTGTACCTGTCAGCAGGGGCAGGCCTGAGGGGGCTGAGGAGGGGCTGCAGAGGAGGCTGTACTGGGGAGGTGGAAGGCGGGCATTGCCAGCTCAGAGTCCTGGCAGCTTTGCCCACCTGGAACTGCTGACCCATCCTCTGGAGTCAAAGTTGGGCACCTGTCAGTGCTGACCTGGACATTTTCCCAAAAACATTTGTAGACTGGCCAGGTGACAAGTCTCAGGGCCCAGCTTCCCTGATGTGTGAGGCCAATTAGGAGGACAGTGAGGGGATACATGATTTTCCTCCACGGAAGGGTCTAATTGACCAGCCGGGACACTTTTATTATCCTAGTTACCGTGCGCGTGATTTGTAATTACCCGGCTGTTGCGTTGATCAATACCAGACGCCCTAGTAGTGCTTGGGAAGGTGGGCGACTGTCAGGTATGTTGGTCCATTTTAATTGGTGCCGATTTGATTTTCTTTGGGGCATGGGCGGAGGAGGGGGAGAAGCGTTTGGCCTTCTGGGTGCTTGTGTGAGCGCAGCCCTTTCTTCTGGGCCTGCATGCCGACTGCCTCGGGGTCTGGGCCGCGTTACCCCTTTTGGTTTGTTCATTTGTTCACTCATTCGTTCACCATGAGCTGCTCTCGTGGAACCCATGACCTGGAGGGAGAAGGACCCCCCCAGGCCTGTGTGTCCGGTGTGCAGGTCCCAGGCCCCTGGAGCTGGAGAGTGGCGAGCACGCTTCCCTCCAGAGGTGCAGGCCAGGGTGGGGCATGGGCCAGGTTCCCAGCTCCACCCTTGTCCGGAGGTGCAGGCCGAGGCGGGGCATGAGCCGGGTTCCCAGCTGCATCTGAGCATGGTACCTGCCATCTCTCCTCCTCTCAGCCCCCGCTCCTCCTGTGGCTGAGTCCTGGCCGCTTTCTGCCTTGGGGTTGTGTTGGTTTTGCATCAACTCCTCCTCTTAATCCTGAGGTTTGTGAGTTAAGAGCCAGGGTGTCCCTTTAGCGCCCCTGCGCCGGGCGTGCAGTAGGCGCGTGCTGAGCCTTTGAAGAGTGGAGGACCAAGCGAGGGAGTCTCTGTGCCTTGCAGTTGGTGGTGATGTATGGGCTGAGCCTCCAGCGCTCTTGGCTGCTGTGACAGGGCCCCCCTGGGGTTACTCGAACTGCACTATCCCAGCGAGACCCCCAAAGCAAGGCCAGCAGAGAGCTTCCTGACAGCTGCCTCACTTTGGAGATGGCCCTGGCTGGGGTGCAGCCTATGTGCCTCTCCGCCCCCTTGTAAAGCTTCAGATGGGTGTTCCCAGCAGCGCCGACAGGCTCACGCTGCCCTGTTGGACTTCATTCCGGGTTGGGTCGGGCAGGCTGGAGACTGTCAGAGTCTGGGGGCGGTGCTGTGGGTGTTGGAACCCCATAGGGAGAGGCGAGAGAAGTGCTTCCCAGAAGAGACCGCGGGGCTCCACCCCGGCATGTGCCTGGCTGCACGGGCAGCTGAGTGCTCCGCTGTGCGTCTGGGTGGAAATGCTCTGGGTCTCACTTGGTCTCGGAGCACTTTTTGGGGCTTTTCTCCAAGCTTTGTAGATACGGCTCTTTTACTTCTAGGCCTCTTTTTAAATTTATTTTAAAAAGTCTAAGGCCAGATAGTGACAGGCTTTAGACAAGTCTGGCTACTGTAGGTTCCAGGATTTGTTTTAGAGGAGGCAGTGGCATCCCTGGTGGTGTCTAGGCTGGTTTTACTCATGGGTGCTTACTGGGGTCCTGTTATGTGCCGGCCCCTCCTTGTGGGCTAAGGGCTCCCAAGGTGTCCAGGTCCCTACTTTTACAGGTAGAGTAGGGGGTACCCTGGCCTGGAATGGAGGAAGGGTCTGGGCAGCTTTGTGACAGGGCTGGTAGGAGGGGGATTTTGACAGGCGGCTTGAAGCCAGCGCCAGCCAAGGGCCAGAGGCAGAGAAGCTGAAGGCCTCCCCTGGGCAGCCCACCACTGCCTGCCCTTCTCTCCGAGGACTTCCCAACAGTGCCATGGCCTTCGGAGGGCTGGGGTCTCAGGCAGGCTACGGGCAGCTCCCCAGCTCCCTACCCGACACTCTTCAACGTCAGCTTTGAGGCTGTGAGGTATGACCTCTACAGGATCACCTGTGGTCACTCCCTGCGGCCAGCTGTAGCTGTCATTTGTGTCAGGAGCTGCTGGTCTTGCCTGCACCACCCACCTTCCCACCCTTCACCCACCCTGCATGGCCTGGGTTCTTGGGAGGAACAGGAGATCCTGAGCTGTTGAATTCCTGGAGCCCGTGGTCAGGCGGCATCCGTATCCCCCTCCTCCCAGCCCCTGCACGCTTCTCACTGGTGTGGCCTCCTGGAAACAGCTGCCCTGATTCTGCTGGACAGGCAGGAGGGGAGGCTGGGCCGAGGAGTGGACCAGCCTTTTCACGCTCAGTGGCTGCGGGGGGCCCGTGTGCATGAAGCAGGTGGTCCTCGCGGTAGTGCCGTTTGTGCAGAGCCGTGTTGGGGAGAGTGGGCTTGTGTTAACAGAAGTGCTGTGAGATGATCACTTCGTCACGAGCCAGTCAGCACCAGCCTGTGGGGCGGCTGATGTGGACTCAGAGATCTGACTTTCCTGGCTTTTGTTTAATGATGTTTCCACTGTTACCCAGGTGCAGAGCTCTGACCTCCCATGGTCAGAAGTACTGTGTGCGTGTCTCATCTGGGCAGCACGCAGAGACCTTTGCCGGCAGCTGTGCGTGGACCCTGGGACTCTGTTACATGGCCAGGTGCTGAGGGGCAGGGGTCCGAGCCAGGCCAGCAAGCCTTCCTTAGACCCCCTGTGTGCAGGCCTGGTGCCCGGTGTCGGGGACCCAGTGGAGAACAAGATCAGGCTGTTGCCATGAGACTGTCGTCTGGTGGGGAGTCCTGAGAAGGACGTGGATGAGGTGGGGAAGATGTTCCAGGTGAATGCAGGTGTCCACCCCGCTTTCCAGGGTGTCAGGTGGCCCGGGGCGGGTGTGGAGTGGTTGGGTGGGCGCCCCGCGTGCTATGTGAGTGTAGGGTGGTGCACACCTGGCCGGCAGGCCTTGCTCCCGCTCTTCAGCCTCCACCCGTCGAGGGTGCGCCCTGGGAGGAGGTGGAGGATGGTGGGCATGCGTGGGAAGAGCTCTGAGATCTTTGGCCTCATGGAGAGTGTTGGGCAGTTACCCGTCCCCTGCCCTTGGGCCTTTGTGAGTGTGGCTTCCTGGAACTCTGGGGGATTTGTCACCAGTGACTGCAAGGGGCTCTCCTGTCCCTTTTATTCAAGCTCCACTGTCTGCCCTAAGCTGGGGACTGGTCCAGCTGACCTGGACAGTACGGCACGTGGGCCCTGCTGGCCAGCGTGGTGTTGGGAAGCACTTGGGTGGGTGGTGGGTTGGGTTGTGGCCTTACCGCAGAGCCTGGGCTGCAGCTGAGAAAGCCGTCTCCTAGGACCAGGACTCTGGGTTTGGGAGGCTGGCGGTCTTGGCCCAGCAGTTCAGCGGCTGCCCGGTGTGTCTGCCTGGCCTGGCCCCCGTCTGGTTGCTGCTGTCAGGGAGGCGCTCCTGCCCTTGCCCAGGCGGGGCACTGCGGGGGCGAGGATGCGGAGTGGGAGACCGCTGATTCCGGAATCGAAACTCCGGGGGCATCCGTGTAGCAGAGTGATTCTCAGATGATTAAGAAAACCATCGCTGATTTAAAGAAAGTGTTCACTGCAGTCCTTATTGAGTGGTTTGCCACGGGCAAGGCGTGTGGGGGTGGCGCACTGGGCTGCAGACACCCTTCATGACGGCAGGCAGGGGACCTCCTAGGAGTCTTGGCTGTGACAAGTGAGGTGTGAGGGCTAGAGAGGTGAACATGTGGACTCTGTGACCCAGAAGTAACACACTCCTTTCTTGGAAAGCAGTTAGGTATTCCATTCCTTAGTCCATATGCCATCGTTTAAAATGGCCAAAACCAGAGGCCTAGAGAATGTACCTGGAAGATGCAGTGAGACCGACCATTTCTGATCATTGTGGCCTTTCTGAGGCTCAGGCTCCTCGCTTTGGAAAGGCCATTTTGGCAGAGGTCTACTGTGAGGCATCTCCCTGCAGGTGGAACTGGGGCTGCGCATCTTTCTCAGGCTGGCATCACACAGGCCCCAGTGCACTCTGGGAAGGCTGGGCGGACTGTGACGGGGGACCCGCTGCCTGCCCTCAGCCTGTCGGGCCCCACAGCGCATCTCTCTGTGGACTGGTTGCCGGCTTCCTGTGGCCTGTGTGTCCTCGGGACGGCTGGAGCTTTGGAACCCTGTTCGGTAGCTCGGAGCTCGTGAGCCCAAAGGGCAGGGGCCTGGTTCCTCACCCATCCTTGCCCAGCCTGATGGCCCATGCTTGTGGACTGTACGTGGGCACCTGCTTTAACCCCTGCAGGAGTGGGGGCCACCAGGAGCCTGTGGCTCTGGGCCTCCCTGCTAGAGTCACTCACTGGCAGGAGAACTGAGTGGGACCCACCAGGCAGTGTCTGTCTCATGGACGCCCGTGGACGTGCAGCCTGGAGAGGGGGCCTGAAGTGTGTGTTCCGTGTTCTTGACCCCCAGGAAACACTGGCCTCTGTTGAAAGCCTCCTGCCGCAGAGCACTACTGCTGTCCCGGGTGGGCGGCCGTGTGGGCTCCTTGCTCTAGCGATGCCAGTGCTCCTGGTGCTGTGTGTGACTGGCTCCCCTTTGTCTCAGCCCTGGGCTTAGAGCAGGCCAGGTGCTCAGGCAGTGCTTTTGTTGCTTAAAGGGGGATGTGTACCTGGCTGCAACCTGTGGAGAGTGTGAATGGCTGGCAGAAGCCAAGACGGGCTCTTGGGAGATGAGAGCAGGCGGCCGGCCTGGAAGCTTCTGTGGGGCTGGTCAGCTCCTGCTAGCTCTTCCTGGCACAGATCCATGCTGGGCTGGGTGCCATGGCTCACACCTGTAATCCCAGCACTTTGGGAGCCTGAGGTGGGAGGATCGCTTGAGCCTGGGAGTTCAAGACCAGCCTGGGCAACACTGTGAGACCCTATCTCTATTTTAAAAAATAAAAATATAAACATGGGATCATGGCGCAGGGGCAGCGCAAGTTCCAGGCGCACAAGCCCGCAAAGAGCAAGACGGCAGCTGCGGCCTCTGAAAAGAATCGGGGCCCAAGAAAAGGCGGTTGTGTTATCGCTCCCAAGAAGGCGCGCGGCGTGCAGCAGCAAAAGCTCAAGAAGAACCTAGAAGTCAGGATCCAGAAGAAGATCGAACATGACGTGGTGATGAAAGCCAGCAGCAGCCTACCCAAGAAGCTGGCACTGCTGAAGGCCCCTGGCACTGCTGAAGAATGGGGCGGCTGCTGCCACCTCCTCCAAGACACCTTCCTGAGGACGCTGGCCCCAGCGCAGGCCAACACCCCACCCCTTACCTCCATGTGGGATCTTACAAGTGATCCCACAGGCTGCACTGTCAGGAAGAGGACCCTGTCCCCTAGCACTGGGCTTCACCTAGAACTTGAGTGGGGGCCAAGGGTGCTGAGAACCCAGCAATGACCAGGAAGATACAGTCACCAACTTCATCTGTCCCCATGCCCCTTCCCAGGTCCTGCCTCCACAGGTTTAACCCTGAACAATAAACCTGGCTTTGTCCTCCAAAAAAAAAAAAAAAATATATATATATACACACACACACACACACACACACACACACATATATATATATATGAAGATAACCATCCCCCCGACCCCCAAAAACAAAACAAAACCCAAACTCATGGTGGACCTCAGGATGGGCGGGGGCGCTCGTGGGGCAGAGCTGGGTGTGGCTGCCCCATCTTGGGCCTGTTTCCAGGCCGGCCGGCTCCTAGAGCAGGGGCTGATGGGCCCTGTGGGTGTGGGGAGATGGGGTCCATCACAGGCTGGGGCCTGGGACCTGGGGGCTGGGGCCGGTCTTGGTTCTCAGGCAGGGAGGGGTTGTGAACTCTCTTTTGGGAATGTGTGTTTGAAGTGTCAGTGATGTAGCCAGAAGGAGGTGTCAGACAGCAGCCCATGTCAGGCTGGTGTGGCTCCTAGAGGAGCCCTAGGGCTGGCCTGCCCAGTGAGGGGCTGGGATGAGCCGGCCTAGGGGAGTGGCAGAGCAGGAGGAGCAGATAGCTGGCTCGAGTCTGGAGGTATTTTGGCGTTTGTGGGTAGCTTTGAGCCTGAGGGCCAGTGCCCCACGGGGTCAGAGAGCTCTGCAGCCCACCAGTCCTGGTCGTGCCCGTGTCCAAGCTTGGGCCCCCGTGTGCAGGAAGAAGGTGGCTGTGCAGTGCACGTCGTGTGTACCAGGCGTTGGCGGCGTGATGCATGGGTCGGGGCTGGAGATAGGAGGAGTGAGGAGAGGCTAGAAGCCCCCAGAGCAGTGGGGTTTCTTCCTCTTTTTCACTGGTGAGCACTTCTTGAGCACTTAGGTGTGCAGGCCTGGTGCTGGGTACTGGGGATACAGCTGTAAGTCAGGGGCTGTTTTCCAGTCCTCTCAGATCTAGCTGGGCATATGTCTGGTGGGTCAAGCGTGGCTCCTGAAGAGATGACACTTGAGAGACTGGCAGCATGTTCCAGGCAGGGCGGGTGCTGGCAGCGCGTGGGTTGGCCAGAGGCTGTGTGTTCGGGCAGTGTTGTGTGGCTCCAGCTGGTTGTAACCACATTTCTCCTAGGGTGTGGCAGAAGCCGGGCAGGTTGGCAGGGATCTGTCCTGAGGGTAGTTTAGACCACATCCTGCAGGTCACAGGAGCTGCAGAAGGTCTTCATCAGGGAGGAATACATCCTGCCATTGTGAAGGGGTCTCTTTCCTTGCTGAATTCACAGGATGAGGACCTGGCGCCTAGGCAGGACCCTGCTGGTGGAAGTCCCTGGGGCTGTCTGAACCGCTGCAGGTTTCAGCAGTCCCAAAGTCGGGGAGGGCGGGTGGTGTTTCCTTTTGTCAGCTGAGAGCCTCATGGGGTAGGAGCCGTGGAGTCAGTCGCATTGCAGTGAGAGTTAGAGTTGAGCTGCGCTGTTCCCGTGAGCAGGGAGCCCTGGCCGGAGGCCTTCTGACTTCTGAAGCTGGTTTGTGTTGAAGGCCAGACTCTTTTCCTGTTTTTCTGTTTCCCCTTCAGGTGAATGTTTGTTCCTCTGTGACCACAGTGTCTGTGGGTAGCACTGTGGTTTTGGAGTTCCTCTGTGACCACAGTGTCCGTGGGTGGTACTGTGGTTTTGGAGATGCTCGTTTGTTTGTTCATTTGAACATTTATTTGGAGACCTGCCGTTTGCCAGGCTTTGGGCTGGCTCTGGCGATGCCGTGACGAACACAGCACAGTCTGCCCACGTAGTGCACACACACAGACAGCTTTAAACGATGAAGACAACAGGGGGGCCTCCTTAGGTGCGATCAGTTGGAAGATGCCCAGGAGCATTTTGCAGGAGTATCTTAGTTGGAGACAGCCTTCTTGGATATGAATGACACTGGTGGGAATGAAGGCCAGACGTTTTTCCTGGTTTGGAAACAGGTGGCTTACAAGAGCCTCTAGAGTTTATTTGTTTAAAGACAGACCCTGTTCTCAAGAGGGTCTTCACTTTGCTGGCAGGATGGCACTGCTGACGGTGGTGGTTGGCTCTAGAGAGCTGCTGTGTAGTTGACAAAGCCCGTTGATAATCAGTGCCTCATTTGTTCTTCCTCACTATCCTGTGGACTAAGCTGGGTTCTGGGAGGAGCTGACTGGCCCAAGGGCATCCAGTGAATTTGTGGTCCTGTTGCTGGAATGCTTGGCTGATCCTGGAGCATGGTGGGCTGTGCCCTCAATAACCTCCATCCATCTGGCTGGCCACATGGTGCCATGCAGCTGGATCCTGCATTTTTGTGAGCTGATCAGCCCGATGCTGGCACTGAAAGGATTCTGTTGGGAGCTGCCATCCATTTAGCCTGAGCAGAACTCAGCACATGTGCGGGCATGAAGCCCATCAGCTGACAGCTTCTCTTTCAGACCTGATGGCTCCCAGCCGAACTCTGGCAAGAAGGGCTTACCAGCCTGCAGGACGGCTGACCCGCCTGCCTTTGCTGGGAGCCAAGCACCTCCTGGCAGGTTCTGGGATTTGGTTTTCAGTGGGAGGAGGCACTCTGCAAGGTAGAGTAAGAGCAGTAATTACTTGGGAGAGGAAGCATTTAACTTCTGAGGCTGCAACACAATACTATCTCGTTCACGGAGGCGGCTGAGTTAGAAGATTAGCAATTAATTTTTTATAAGGTGCAAACTACTCTTCAGTTTCATGGAACCAAACAGTCCTCCCACAGCAAGGGAGGGGCAGGCTTCCACCCCATGTAATTTTTTAGAGCACTATTGTTTGTCTGCTTTTGAGCTGATAGGAATTATTTACAAGTCTGTGTGGAAGACATTTTGACACACAATTCTTGGTATTCCCATTTGCTCTTTCTAGTTTTTACTTTTTCTGTATTGCTAGTGTTTACTGCAGTTAGGTTTCAGGAGTATTTTGCCTTTTATTAGGGTTGCAGTTGCAAAATGCAGGTATCAACTAGGTTCCTTTAAATCACAGTTCACTTTTTATTGACTTGGATGAGAAAAGTAGATGTTTTTCGTAGACTGAGTTGAAAAGAGTGTCTTTGGTAGCATTACAAGCATTTCTTTTAGCTTCTGTGTTTTTATTGTTTACTAGAGCTTAGCTGGAGTGTCGTAGATAACCCAGTAGGGGTCACTGCTAAGTTATCTGTAAGTTTTCTAAGCTTGAGCTTTAAATTGAAATACTTTTTTTTTTTTTTTTTTTGAGACAGAGTCTTGCTGTGTGGTCCAGGCTGGAGTGCAGTGGTGCAATCTCTGCTTGCTGCAACCTCAGCTTGCTGCAACCTCTGCCTCCCAGGTTCAAGTGATTCTCCTGCCTCAGCCTCCTAAGTAGCTGGGACTACAGGCGCCCAACACCACACCTGGCTAATTTTTGTATTATTATATTTGTTTTTTTAGTAGAGATGAGGTTTCGGCATGTTGGCCAGGATGGTCTTGAGCTCCTAACCTCAGGTGATCTGCCTTCCTTGGCCTCCCCAAATGCTGGGATTATCGGCGTGAGCCACTGCACCCAGCCCAAAGACTTTTAATAATAGAAAATGTACTTTCGGCCGGGCGCAGTGGCTCAAGCCTGTAATCCCAGCACTTTGGGAGGCCGAGACGGGCGATCATGAGGTCAGGAGATCGAGACCATCCTGGCTAACATGGTGAAACCCCGTCTCTACTAAAAAATACAAAAAACTAGCCAGGCGTGGTGTGGGCGCCTGTCGTCCCAGCTACTCGGGAGGCTGAGGCAGGAGAATGGCGTAAACCCGGGAGGCAGAGCTTGCAGTGAGCTGAGATCCGGCCACTGCACTCCAGCCCGGGCGACAGAGCGAGACTCTGTCTCAAAAAAAAAAAAGAAAAAAGAAAAATGTACTTTCTCTTGTTTCATCATTTAGTACTCTAGGTTTTCTTTGAGTTTTTGTAACTAAACAGTGGGCACCTGTGATAGGTTGGGATGGATTTAGGGCAGAGTCTGGTAAGCTTTTTCCCTAAAGGGCCAGGTATTAATAGTAAATATTTACTTGGTAGCTTTGGGGTCTGTAAGGCCTCTGTTACAATTACTTGGCTCTGACTTTTTTTTTTTTTTTTTGAGACGAAGTCTCGCTCTGTCGCCCGGGCTGGAGTGCAGTGGCCGGATCTCAGCTCACTGCAAGCTCCGTCTCCCGGGTTTACGCCATTCTCCTGCCTCAGCCTCCCGAGTAGCTGGGACTACAGGCGCCTGCCACCTTGCCCGGCTAGTTTTTTGTATTTTTTAGTAGAGACGGGGTTTCACCGTGTTAGCCAGGATGGTCTCGAACTCCTGACCTCGTGATCCGCCCGTCTCGGCCTCCCAAAGTGCTGGGATTACAGGCTTGAGCCACCGCCCTGGCCTTGGCTCTGCCTTTGTAGCCCAGAATAGGGTGACTCGCCCTCACGGTTTGCCTGGGACTGAGGAGTTTCACGTGGGAGGTGGGCCTTTCACGCTGAGACTGCGATGACCTGGGATGAACTGGGACTGACGTTGATTTTAGCGCAAAAGCTGCTGTCGACAGTGTGTCAATGAGTGGGTATGGCTGTGTTCCAGTAAAACTTTATTTTCAAGACAGCTGGGGTGGGAGTAGGTTTGGCCATACCTGCTAACTCCTATAAGAGGTTACAGGGCTGCCATTTAATTTTGGTTTAAAAAAATCCATGCAGAGACTGAGCATAGTGGCTCACACCTGTAATCCTAGCACTTTGGGAGGCTGAGGTAGGCGGATTCTTGACCTCAGGAGTTCAGGACCAGCCTGGGCAACATAGTGAGACCTCGTCTCTACAAAAAATTACAAAAAATTAGTCAGGCATGGTGGCATGCACCCATGCTCCCAATGACTTGAGAGACCAAATCAGGAGGATCACTTGAGCCCAGAAGGCCAAGGCTGCAGTGAGCCGAGATCATGCCACTGCACTCCAGCCTGGGTGATAGAGCAAGTACCTGTCTCAAAAAGAAAAAAACCCAAAAAACCCAAAACTGATCCATGCAGAGCCTTGCTGCCTGTTCTCTGTGGCTTTTCTTTTCCATGCAGAGCCTTTTACTGCCCACACAGCATCACAGTGATTTCTTCCTTTCCAGATTTGGGCCAGCTGGGCGACAGGGTGGGACCTTGCTTGAGAGTGGTTGTAGAAGAGAACCTAGGATGAAATTGGCATTTCCTGGATCGCAGCTCAGCACCTGCTCTGGCTGGAATCTTGGCAGTGCACATTGAGGTTTTCTGGAGGAATCTGGAGTTATCCGAGGCTATGTTACCCCTTGGTTAAGAATTGTGAAGGATAAAACCCTTATAAATTTGCTCCCAGGGTTGAGAAGTGCTCATTTCTGTCTTGCCTTTTTTTCTGGTAGCTGAGAGTTCCCAGGAGCGCGTATTGTGATCATGTCTGTTCCATTCAACAAATATTTGTTGAGGGCTTATGACGTACCCTGCCGTATACTGGCTGGTAGATGCAGCAGAGGGCAGGACACATGGTCCCTGTGCTGAAACTGAGCACAGCTCTATGGTACTGGGTGCGGAGGGGAAGCACTTTGAGAACCAAGAGTGGCGGGGCCTCGCTGTTCCAGGACAAGGACCGTCCTCTGAGCGGGGACGCTTTCTCTCCAGGACATGGTGGCTGTTGGAGCTGGGTGGCCCTCATCTCACCCCGGTTGCTTGGGCAGGTGAGTACGCTGGGGCGTGGCTTGGGCTGATGGCTTGTGAGCCTGCACCTGTCAGCCTCAGTTCGGGCTCCCTATGGGGCGTGTGAGCCCCTCTTCTGACAGAGGTTTGGGTTAGGGTTTCCAGCCTCCCTGCCCCTGGGAAGAGGCTCCACCCTCCTCTACGAGGGCTGAGCTCCGGGTCTGTTTGTACTGCGAGGAGTTGCTTTTGTCTCCATCAAAAACATGAACCACTGTTTGGAGCACTTCCATTTACTGACAACCCTTGCCAAATTAATTTTATTTAATTATCTCCCAGGGCTAAGCTTGAATACATTTTGTGTTAAATTCACAGTTTTTTCCTTTTCTAAACGAAATGGACTTAATATCCTTGTTAAAATCTGATTAAAACTAAAATTGAGTTTTTTGAAGTCTGATTATCCCATGAAATGGAATTTTAAACCTAATTACAGATGGATTTGCATATACTTTTCAGCACCATTGAAAAGAAACTTGGTATAAATTTATTAATGACATCCTTTTCTCTCCTTTCCTTGGGGCATGACGTTAGTTTAGGAGCACGAGGGAGGTGGGGAGAAACACCACCCTTCTCCCTGCCCTTCCTTAGAATTTTTTAAAAACTTTATTCTGTGGAGAATCAGTTCTCAAGGAGCCTGAGCATAGTCATGTTTTCATTCTCATCTTCGCTGCTCTGCCGGCTTAGGTGGCTGATGGTTTTCCTGAATTGTTTTCAATACTCAAAGCTCTTGTCTTTCAGAAGGTGGAAGAGGGACATGCACAACCGTAGCTGCTGGCGTGTCTCTCCTGTCAGCTTAAAACGCGGATTTGGCTGGGCCTGGTGGCTCATGCCTGTTATCCCAGCACTTTGGGAGGCCAAGGCGGGTGGATCCCCTGAGGTCAGGAGTTCAAGACCAGCCTGGCCAACGTGGTGAAAGCCCGTCTCTACTAAAAATAACAAAAATTAGCTCGGCGTGGTGGCACATGCCCGTGATCCTTGTGATTTGGGAGGCTGAGGCAGGAGAATCGCTGGAACCCAGAAGGTGGAGATTACAGTGAGCCGAGACCATGCCATTGCACTCCAGCCAGGGCAGCCAGGGCGAAACTCCATCTCAAAAAACAAAAAACAAAAACCCCCATGGATTTATATTAAACATGCTACCTCCACCCTGATTTAATTTTAATTTTTAATTTTAAGTTTTATTTTATGTCTTTTTTTTTTTTTTTTTTTTTTTTTTGAGGCGGAGGCTCGGTCTGTCACGCAGGCTGGAGTGCAGTGGCGCAATCTCGGCTCACTGCAACCTCTGCCTCCTGGGTTCAAGCAGTTCTTCTGCCTCAGGCTCCCGAGTAGCTGAAATTACAGGTGCCTGCCACTGTGCCCGGCTAATGTTTTTATTTTTAGTAGAGACGGGGTTTCACCATGTTGGCCAGGCTGGTCTTGAACTCCTGACCTCATGATCTGCCTGCCTCGGCCTCCCAAAGTGCTGGGATTACAGGAGTGAGACACGGAGCCCGGCTTAATTTTTTATTTTTTTGAGACAGAGTCTTACTTTGTGGCCCCGGCTGGGGTGCAGTGGCGCAATCATGGCTCACTGCAGTCTCTGCCTCCTGGGCTCAAGCCATTCTCCCACCTGAGCCTCTGGAGCCGCTGGGACTACAGACACCCGCCACCACGCCCAGCTAAGTTTTGTATTTTTAGTAGAGACGGGGTTTCACCATGTTGTCCACGATGGTCTCGAACTCCTGAGCTCAAGTGATCCACCTGCCTCGGCCTCCCAAAATGCTGGGATTACAGGTATGAGCCTCCACCCTAGTTTTAGATACATTTGTATTATTAAAAAAGTAAAAACAGGCCGGGCGCGGTGGCTCAAGCCTGTAATCCCAGCACTTTGGGAGGCCGAGACGGGCGGATCACGAGGTCAGGAGATCGAGACCATCCTGGCTAACACGGTGAAACCCCGTCTCTACTAAAAATACAAAAACTAGCCGGGCAAGGTGGCGGGCGCCTGTCGTCCCAGCTACTCGGGAGGCTGAAGCAGGAGAATGGCGTAAACCCGGGAGACGGAGCTTGCAGTGAGCTGAGATCCGGCCACTGCACTCCAGTCCGGGCGACAGAGCGAGACCCCGCCTTAAAAAAAAAAAAAAAAAAAAAAGTAAAAACAAACTCTAAATGTCATTATGTGAAATAAACAAGAAATTTCCAAAGGGCCACGTTCTTATTCTTTGAGAAATCCTACCGTTCCAGGAGGGCTGTTTGCTGTTACGTCTGGACTCATGCTTCCTGCTGTGACTTCCTAGCGGCAGGTGGAGGTAACAGGCTCCCAGCGTACTTGCCTCCAGTCTGGCTGTCACCGTGGTTTTGTTTTGTCTGGAATTATATGGGAATGGAATCAAATGTCATGCAGTCGTTTGTTTCTGGCTGTTTCACTCACAGAATGTTTTCTGAAAAGCATTCATTCACTTTTGTTGCTTATATCAGTAGGTTGTCCTTGTTATACTGAATGGATATACCATAATTTTTTTTTTCTTTTTTCGAGACAGAGTCTTGCTCTGTTGCCAAGGCTGGAGTGCAGTGGCGTGATCTCGGCTCACTGCCAGCTCCACCTCCCAGGTTCATGCCATTCTCCTGCCTTACCCTCCCGAGTAGCTGGGACTGCAGGCGCCTGCTACCACGCCTGGCTAATTTTTTTTGTAGTTTTAGTAGAGACGGGGTTTCACTGTATTAGCCAGGATGGTCTCGATCTCCTGACCTCGTGATCCACCCATGTCAGCCTCCCAAAGTGCTGGGATGACAGGCATGAGCCACTGTGCCCGACTGGATATACCATAATTTTTAATCCAGTTTTTGGCTCTTACAGATAAAACTTCTGTGAACATTTGTATTCAAGTCTTTGTATGGATGTTTTCCTGTCTCTTGGGATAATACCTAGGAGTGGGGCCTCTGGGTGATATGGTGAGTATGTTTTAACTTTAGGAAAAGCTGAGGAACTAAAGTGGCTGCCCAGTTCTGTCCCTTGGCCACCCGTGTGTGGGAATCCCGCTGGCCCCGCATCCCGAGCGCGTTCGCTGGCCGCCTTCACTTTAGTCATCCTGGTGGGCCTGTGCGGTATTTCCCTGTGGTCTTCGTTCGTGTTTCCCTGGTGACTAATGATGTTGAACATCTCCTCATGTACTTAACTCGATGGCCATATATCTTCTTTTGTGAAGTGTCTTTTCAAAGTCTTCTGCCCATGTTTTAATTGGACTGTCATCTTCCTGAGTTGGCAGAGTTTTATGTGTATTCATGACAGAGTCTGTCGTCAGATGTATGGTGAATATTTTCTCCCAGTACGTGGCTTCCTTTTCATTTTCTTAGTGTCTTTTGAAGGGTAAAAGCTTTTAATTTTGCTAAGTCTGAGTTATCAATTCATTTTCTTTATGGTTTGTGCTTTTTGTGTCTGCCTAACCCAAGCTTCTAGAAACTTTCTGGCTTTAACTTTACTGTCAATTTTGAGTTAATTTTTGTGTGTAGTGTGGTCACAGTTGAGGGTTGCTTTCCCACCACACAATATGAATGTCTGTTTCCCCTTTGAATTTCCTTTCACCTCTGATGAAAGCCTGTCGGCCATACATTCATGGCCTGTTTCTTGAGGGCTTCTTTCATTGAATCATGTGTCTGTCCTTTCTCCAGTACAGTAGGATCGTAATCACCGTCACTTCCTAATACTCTTTGAAAGGACATAGTAAGCCCTCCAGTTTTCTCCTGGTAAGAATCGTCTTGACTATTTTAGGTATTTTTTATTTTCAGATAAATTTTAGATTCAGCTTTCAGTTTGTTTTTGTCTCCCCCATTTACTTTTTATTTCGTTTATTTTTTCTGGCCTTAGTTCACTCACTGGGACCTCCAGTGCGGTTTTACCTGGGCGTGGTGAGAATGGCTGTCCTGGCCTTGTCAGTCTCAGAGGGAAAGCGTTCAGATTTTCATGAAGCATGAGGTTCGTTTTAGGGTCTTGGGAGATACAGTTCATCAGGTTGAGGAGGATGCTTTTCTTTTCCCTGATTTGTTGTATTGGGTCAAATACACATATAATAAAATTGACTGTGTTAACTGTTTTTAAGCGTACAGTTCAGTAGCTTTAAGAACATTCGTATTGCTGTGCAACCATCACCACCATCCACCTCCAGAACTTTATCTTCCCAAACCCAAACTCTGTACCCATTAAACGCTCGCTCCCTATGCTCCCCCTGTTGGCCCTGGCACCCACCATTCTGCTTTCTGCCTCTGTGACTTTTACTAGAATAGGGACCTCATAGAAGGAGAATCATGAAATATTTGTACTTTTGTGACTGGCTTATTTCACTTAACGTAATGTTCTCAAGGATCATCCTTGTTGTACCATGTGCCAAAGTGTCCTTTCTCTTTGAGGCTGAGTAATTTTCTGTTGTGTGGATAGATGATCCGTGTTTCTTATCCAGTCACCTGTTGATGGACACTTAGATTGCTTCCACAGTGTAGCTACTGTGAATAATGCTGCTATGAACATGAGCGTGCAGATATCTCTTAGAGACCCTGCTTTCAGCTCTTTTGGGTGTATACCCAGAAGTGGAGTTGCTGGATCCTGTGGTTCAATTTGCAGCTATTTTAGGAGCCACCACATTGTTTTCCACAGTGGTTGTACCATTTTACATTGTCATCAGCAGTGCACAGGAGTTCTGGTTTCTCCACATCATCACCAACTCTTGCTATTCTGACTTATTAATTTTTTAATTTAATTTTAATTTTAACTTTATTTTGGTGGTGGCCATCCTAGTGAGTGTGAGGTGGTGTCTTGTTCTGGCTTTGATGTCATTTCCCTAACGATGAGTGGTGTGGAGCACCCTTCCATGTGCTCATTGGCCAGTTGTGTGTCTTCTCTGGAAAAATGGCTATGCAGGTTCTTCGCCTGTTCTTGTTTTTTTTGTTTTATTTTGTTTTTTTTTGAGACGGAGTCTCACTCTGTCACCCAGGCTGGAGTACAGTAGCACGATCTCAGCTCACTGCAAGCTCCCCCTCCCAGGTTCACGCCATTCTCCTGCCTCAGCCTCCCGAGCAGCTGGGACTACAGGCGCCCACCACCTCGCCCAGCTAGTTTTTTTTTGTATTTTTTAGTAGAGGCGGGGTTTCACCGTGTTAGCCAGGATGGTCTCGATCTCCTGACCTCGTGATCCGCCCATCTCGGCCTCCCAAAGTGCTGGGATTACAGGCTTGAGCCACTGCGCCTGGCCGCTCGCCTGTTCTTAAATCACATTGTTTTCGTTGCTGTTTTAGGAGTTCCCTTGTGTGTTTTGAATACTATTCTTTTACAGTTCTGGTTTCCAAACATTTTCTCCCATTCTGTAGGTTGTGTTTTCAGTCTGTTGATAGTGTCCTTTGATATACAAAAGTTTAAAATTTACCGAGGTTTCACTTGTCTATTCTTTTGTTGTTGTTGTCTGTGCCTTTGATGTCGTGTCCAAGAAATCTGTGCCAAATCCAGTGTCCTAAACCTTCTCCCCTGGTGTTTTTCTAAGAGTTTTATAGTTTTGGGTGTTAAATTTGGGTCTTTGATTGGTTTTGGGTTGATGTTTTTGTGTATGGTTTAAGGACCTAACTTCATTCTTTCAAATGTGGAGGCCAGTTTTCCCACACCATGTGTTGAAAAGCTTATCCATTCCTCATTGAATGGTTTTGGCACCTTTGTCAAAAATCATTTGAACATACGAAAGGGTTTATTTCTAGGATCGCTACTGTATTTCATGGGTCCATATACCCATCGTTCTATCAGCACCATACTGTTTTGATTACTGTGGCTTTGCAGTAAGTTTTGACTTAAAGTGTGACTCTTTCAACTTTGTTCTAACTTTTCAAGATTGCTTTGTCAAGGGACCTTGGGGTCCCTTGAGATTCCATATGAATTTTAGGATAGATTTGCCTATTTACTTAGGTCTTGATAGGGATTGTATTGAATGTCTAGATGGCTTTTGTTGGTGTTGGCATCTTAACAGCAAGTCTTCCACATGTAGTGGTTTCTGAAAGGTTAGTTGTGGTACAGAATAATCTTTTCAAATTGTTGTACTAAAATTCATTGGTCTGTCTTGCACTTTGAATGGACCTTTATCCATGCATGGTTATGTAACATCATACATCGCTTATTTGAAAATATCGATGTACTGAATTATGTAGGTCTTTTATTATACCTTATTAAAAAAACCACAAGCTAATCACCACAAGTTATTGAAAAGTCTTTATTATTAGGAATCCGTCAAGCTTGTGGTGTCAGATACAAATTTTTAAGAATTTAGATATGTGTTTGACAGCTTGAGTTTTATTATTGTCAACAATATACTCTTGGTTGTATTCAAATGATAACATTTATTTAATTCATTTCTGAGAAAATGTCTACCAGATGCTGAAGCCTGAGTTTGTCAGTTATTTTTTAAGTAAAATATTTTATGTAAAAAGGGCTAGTTCATTTCACAACTCAAACACGGTAGACCAGCCATCACACTTTAGTATGCACCAGAAATGTTTTACATGTACTTTGTATTTCATCATGCAGAGTGTTAAGATCTTATTGAGGGGTTAAGATTTAACAAAGTGAATCTTTTAACTGGGCACAGTACTCCTATAGTCCCAGCTGCTTGGAAAGTTGAGGATGGCTTGGGCCTAGGAGTTTGTGGTCGTAGGGAGCTGTGATTGTGCCTGTCAGTAGCCATTGCAGTCCAGCCTGGGCAGCATAGCAAGACCCCATATGATGCCCCTGGTTTGTTTCACTAGCATGTTGTACCCATCACTGCTTTTGTATCTTCAGTTCAAATGTCAGCACAGTTAAAAGAAAAAAGGCAAATAATAGCTTATTATTATTGTTACTTTTTTTTTTTTTTTTTTTTGAGGTAGAGTCTTGCTCTGTCACCCAGGCTGGAGTACAGTGGCATGATCTCAGTTCACTGCACCCTCAGCCTTCTGGGTTCAAGTGATTCTCCCATCTCAGCCTCCCCAGTAGCTGGGACCACAGGCGTGCACCACCATGCCTGGCTAATTTTTGTATTTTTTGGTAGAGACGAGGTTTTGCCATGTTGGCCAGGCTGGTCTCAAACTCCTGACCTCAAGTGATCTGCCCACCTCGGCCTCCCAAAGTGCTAGGATTGCAGGTGTGAGTCACCATGCCCAGCCACTTAGTATTATTATGAAAATAGTTTTGATGGCCAGGTGCAGTGGCTCATGCCTGTAATCCCGAGGCAGGCAGATCACCTGAGGTTAGGAGTTCAACACCGGCCTGGCCAACATGGTGTAACCTCGTCTCTACTAAAAATACAAAAATTCGCAGGGTGTGGTGGCGCATGCCTGTAATCCCAGCTACTGAGGAGGCTGAGGCAGGAGAATCACTTGAACCTGGTGGGTGGAGGTTGCAGTAAGCTGAGATTGCGCCACTGCCCTCCAGCCTGGAGGACAGAGTGAGGCTCCGTCTCAGAAAGAAAAAATAAAATAGTTCTGATGTTACAAGACTGCCTAGAAGAGTGTCTGCAGACCACACTTAGTGAACTGTTGTCCTGGCACTTAGTCCCTCAAGGCCAGAAGGAGTCGCACAAGTTGGACTCACATGTGATCCTACAGCTTTGTGATATGCTCTTCAAAAATACCGTACAGGCGTAATGTAAATGCATGCTCACTACGAAGAAAGCTCACACAGTGCAGAATTAAAGTGAAACTTTCTTGGATTTCTCTACTTTTTCAGATTCTGCCGTGTCCCAGGTTAACATTAGCAGTTTGCTGTAAGTCCTCCTAGATAATTTTTATGTGCGTGGACATCTTATGTGTGTAACAAATGGCATCAGACGGCCTGTACTGTTATGTTATTTTCCCTTGAATTGAGTTACTTGAAATGCCTGGTGCTTATTCTTCAGTAGCCATTATTCCATCCTAGAATGTACATATTTTAACCATTTCCTTTACACTACAGTTGTTGCCAGTTTTTTCTCTTTTTGTTTTTGCTGTTGACACACAGAGATTTAGTGAACACCATTTCATTAAACATATTTTTTTGGTAACGTATCTGAGAGAGTCTTTTTATTGATGGGAATAGTAAGATATAGGATATGAATATTTCACACTTCAATAATTTTTGGCAAATTACTTTCCAAAATTATACTTCTGTTGACAGTACTTCAGATTGCCCATTTTTCCGATAACATTCATTGATGTTGTCAGTGTTTCCAATTTTTGCCCTTTACTTAAAGTCAGCTGCTGTATTCCTAGCACAGTGCTTTCTGTGACAGATGTTTCAGATGACAGTGCTTCCTGCCCTCAGGCACATCTGGCTGCCCTGGTAGCTTTCAGGCTCTCAGGCACCCCTCCCTAATGGACCGACTGGGGTCAAGGGCTCTGAAAATGCTGCCCACCCTGGCCCGAGAGCCTCCTGAACAGGTAGGCTCGGGGTGGGGGTGAATCCGGTGGCTCAGATGACAAATGGAGGTAGAGGATACATTCTCGCCTGTTATTTTGATTTTTTTTCCTCCTCACCCTGACTGTCACATTCTCGCCTTTTCTAGCATCAATCCCCAGTCACACTAGCTTCCGTCAATCCCCAGTCACACTAGCTTCCCAGGATTAAAATGGTCTCTCTCTCATGAGACCTGTTTAGAAATCTAGAAGCATTAAAAGAAGAAGAAAAAAAACCAAAATCTAGAAGCATGCACGTGGCTTAGAAAATGCCTTTGTGTTGCCAGATGCAGTTCCCTTGCTTGACAGTGGCATTCAATGTGGTCTTTTAAAAAAAGAAACTATCTATTCCTTTAACATGTTTTTGAGATAATAATTGCATACAGTGAAATGGACAGATCTTGCATATATAATTGAGTGAGTATTGAAAATGTACCACCTGTGTAATCACTGCCTCCGTCAGGCTGCAGAAAGTTTCCATGACCTCTGGAAGTTCCTTCTCGTCCCTTCAGTCAATTCCTACCCCTGGGAGACAAGCACTGTTCTGATTTCTATTACCATAAATTAGTTTTGTGTGTTCTTGAATTGTAAATAAATGGAATCGTACTGTGTTTATTCTTAAATTGCTGTCATCTTTCGCCCAGAGCTGGGACTAGGGGGAGGTGAGAGAGTGCGGCATCTGCACAGCACACCCCAGGAGTGAGATTCTCAGAGCCATCTCTTCCTGAAAGTTTGTACGCCAGCATCTCTCTTGCTTCACCCTCGTCCTGGCCCTGTTTTGGACAACAGAGTGCTTTTGAGGTTCAGCTCTGTTTTGGGGAGATGAGTGGTACGTTTTAATTTGTTTTTATTATTTATTTGTTTTTTGAGATGGAGTTTCACTTGTTGCCCAGGCTAGAGTGGTATGGTGTGATCTCGGCTCACTAAAACCTCCGCCTCCCGGGTTCAAATGATTCTCCTGCCTCAGCCTCCTGAGTAGCTGGGATTACATGCACGCGCCACCACTCCCAGCTAATTTTTGTATTTTTAGTAGCGATGGGGTTTCACCATGTTGGCCAGGCTGGTCTCGACCTTCTGACCTCAGGTGATCCACCTGCCTCAGCCTCCCAAAGTGCTGGGATGACAGGTGTGAGCCACCACCCCCGGCCAAGTGGTTCATTTTTAACTTGTGTCCATCTGCTTGTTTGTTTCTCCGTTTCCTGTCTGAGGACATGTGGGTTGTTTCCCCGTAGCTGGCTGTGATGAGCATCGCTGCCGTTCATTCACAGCCACGTCTCATGTGCACCTACGTTTTCGTTCTCTCCAGGGAGCACCCAGAAGTCAAACTGCTGGACCCTTTAAGAAGTGCATGTATAGCTTCATAAGAAATTGCCAAACTGTCTTCCAAGGTGCTGGTGTGATTTTATGCTCCTACCTGGAATGTGTGAGATTCCATTTGCCTTATATTTTCACCAATATTTGGTGTGGCTGCTTATTTTTTAAAAATCCTTTAATTATTCCAGTGGGTGTGTGGCGTTACTGACTTTTGGCTTTACCTCACGTTCCCCTGATGACCAGTTCCCTCGTCAGTGAATATGTCGAGCTCGTTCTTATGCTTAATGGCTTTTATCTGTTCCTTAGGAAGTGTCTGTTCTTGTCTTTTGGGAAATTGTGTTGGTTTGTTTTCTGTTACTGATTTTTCCAAGTTCTTTATTCTGGATACAAGTTTTTCATCCAGTGTATGTCTTGTCAACATTTTCGCCCCGTCTGTGGCTTGCCTTTTCATTTTCTTTATTTTTTAAATTATTAAAATATACATGACTGTTACTGTAAGATTGACTGTTGTTCTGTTTTTTTGAGGCAGAGTCTCACTCTGTCACCCAGGCCAGGATGCAGTGGCGCAGTCATAGCTCCCTGCAGCCTCTTAACTCCTGGGCTCGAGTGCTCCAGCTTCCTGAATAGCTGGGAATACAAGTGTGAACCACCACACCTGGCTATGGTTTTCTTTTTTGTAGAGATAGGGTCTCGCTCTGTTGTCCAGGCTGGACTTGAACTTGTGGACTCAAGCGGTTCTCCCTCACTGGCCTCTCGAAGGGCTGGGATTATAAACATGAGCCACCATGCCCTCCCAATCGTCTGTTTTAAAGTGTTTAATTTGGAGGCTTTTAGTATATTTTTAATGTTGTACACTTATACCCACTGTCTAATTCCAGAACATTGTCCTGGTCCCCAAAGGAAGGCCAGTTGGCAGAAATTCCCTGTTCTCCTTTCCCCCAGCCCCTGGCAGCCACTCCTCTGTTCTTTGTCTCTGGGTTGGCATGTTCTGGATGTTGTGTATCAGTGGAATCCCACCGTAGGTGGCCTCTGTGCTGGCGCCCACTCAGCACGTTCTCAAGGGGCGTCCACACTGGCATGGGTCAGCGCCCCCTTCCACCACGTGGTGTGTGATGATACCCCATTGTGTCACCAGAACACATTTCAGTGACTCATTCATCAGCTGAAGACATTTGGCTTGTTTTCACTTTCTGGCGATTACAAACATTCAAGTATAGATGTTTGTATGAGACTTTTTTTTTTTTTTTTTTCACTTCTCTTGAGTATATACCCAGGAGTGGAAACACTGGGTTACATGATAGCTCTTTATTTAACTTTTTTAGGAATTGCCAAACTGTGTTCCATAGTAGCTCTATCATTCTGCATTCCCACCAGCAGTATATGAAGGTTCCAGTTTCTCTGTATTCTCAACCGTTATTATGATGTCTTTTTTCTCATGGTCATCCTCATGGGTATGGAGTGGTAAGTGGTATCTTAACTGTTTTTTTTTTTTTTTAAATGACCGCATGATTTTTCATTGGATGGATATACCATAATGTAAACAATGACTTACTGTGGGACAAAAAATTGTTTCCAATTACATTTTATAATTTTTATTGTTTGTATCAATAGGATTTTATTTTTTTAATGGGATTTTATTTTTTATTTCAATAGTTTTTGGGGAGCATATGGTGTTTGATGGCATGGAAAAGTTCTGTAGTTGTGATTTCTGAGATTTTGGTGCACCTGTCACCTGAGCAGTGTATACTGTACCCAGTGTGTAGTCTTTTATCCACCCCTTTCCCGTGAGTCCCCAGAGTCCCTTAAATCACTCTTACACCTTTGTGTCCTCATAGCTTAACTCCCACTTAACAGGTGAGAACATGAGATGTTTGGTTTTCCATTCCTGAGTTACTTCACTTAGAATAATGGTCTCCAGCTCCATCCAAGTTGCTGCAAATGGCATTATTTCATTCCTTTTTATGGCTGAGTAGTATTCTATTATATATATTATATATATAAACATATATAATATATAAAAATCATATATATTATATATATATATCACATTTTCTTTATCCATTCGCTTGATGGGCCTGTAGGCTGGTTCCATATGTTTGCAGTTGTGAATTGTGCTGCTGTGAACACGTGTGTACAAGTGTCTTTTTCACAGAGTGACTTCTTTCCCTCTGGAGGATTCCCATATCAAATGGCAGCTCTACTTTCGGTTCTTGAAGGAATCTCTACACCGTTTTGCAGAGTGATTGTACTAGTTCGCATTCCCATGAGCAATGTGAACGTGTTTGCTTTTCACCACATCCAAGCCAACATCTGTTATTTTTTGATTTTTAAATTGTGGCCATTCTTGCAGGAGTAAGGTGGTATCTCATTGTGGTTTTGATTTGCATTTCCCTGATAATTAGTGATATTTAGCATTTTTTAAAATCTCACGTGCTTTTTAATTTGTATTTCTCATGGCTAAGTTTCTCATGTGAAACTGAGTAGAAACGTCAGTGGCCGTACAGAACAGAGACACAAATATTACAGAATTAGTTAAGAAGTCATGAAATAAGTAAAAAACAACTACAGCTAGCAGCACCAGCGGCCAACCCTGGCGAGGGCAGAGAAGCTGATTTCCAGAGTTGCCACAAAAATAAGAAGACTTGCAAAAATGCAAAGAAGCAAGAAAGTATAATTCATACATGGTGGAAAAAGCAATCAGTAGAAGCAGAATATCAGTAAAAAGAAATTACAAAGGGAAACCACGTAGAAATTCTACAGATGAAAAGTACAGCAACTGAAATGAAAATTCACTAGATAAGCTCACCAGCATATTTGAGCAGCAGAAGAAAGAATCAGCAAACCTGAAGATAGGTCCGTCAAGATTGCCTGGTATGGGGAATAAAGCAGAGAGAGAAGAAAAGTGAAGACAGGATAGGTGCTTTCTCCACTTCTCTTCAGCATTGTGCTGGAGGCTCTGCCTGGGACGTTTATGCAAGGAGAGGAAATAGAAGACATCCAGATTGGAAAGGAAGAAGAAAACTGTCTTTGTTTGCAGAAGACATGATTTTATACATGAAAAAAATGGAAAGAATACAAATACAAATAATTTATAAAATTATTAGAGCTAATAAACAAGTTCAACAAAGTTGCAGGATACAAGATCAATATTTAAAAATTAGTTCTATTTCTATACGTTAGCAGTGAGCAATCCAATAGCAGTTACTATCCCCAGAGATATTCTGTCTGATTTTCTCACTGGCATTTTACTTTGTTTCAGATGCTACAGAAACAAACCCAGTTTCCTTGACAGTTGCACTATTTTTATTATAAAACCTCACTAGACATTTCACATTTGGAAACTCTTAGTCATAAATTAACCATGGCTATGAAGTCTCTGTGATCTGTCTCTGTGATCTGTGGACAGTCTCTGTCTGCCTCTAATGCTTGTCTGGAAGGTCGGCTTGCTTTAGGCTAGAGTCTCTATCTTCAGCAAAGGCCAGTCTCAGAATGAATATTAGCCAGAGATTTCCTGAGATACCTGGAACTGGTGAGTCTTTGATGAGTGGCTCCAGTGCACACCGGGCCTGGTGGTGACCACTCTGCCTTTGCCCTCATTTCCTGCTTGCTCAGAGCTTCAAGGTGAGCAGGAGGGAGAACCCAGGGCCTTCATGGGCCTTTCCGAGCCTGTGCTCAAGATGCTGGGACACGGTCCCTTAGAATCTCAGTCCCCACGCACAGCTCACTTCTTAGCTTTTTGGCGTCAGCGTTTTGGCGAGTCTTTTGTTTGCCACTGCTGTCACCTCAGGCATTCGTGAGGTCAAAGTGATTGACAGACTCATCCCCCCACCAAGTTTTTGCCCTGGGAGAGGTTAGGGGAGGTCAAATCAAGACAGGACTTTCTTTCTTTCTTTTTTTTTTTTTTTTTGAGATGGAGTTTTGCTCTTGTTGCCCAGGCTAGAGTGCAGTGGCACGATCTTGGCTCACTGCGACCTCCGCCTCCCGGCTTCAAGCGATTCTCCTGCCTCCGCCTCCCGAGTAGCTGGGATTACAGGCGCCTGCCACTACGCCCAGCTAATTTTTTGTATTTTTAGTGGGGATGAGGTTTCACCATGTTGGCCAGGCTGGTCTCCAACTCCTGACCTCAGGTGATCCACCTGCCTCGGCCTTCCAAAGTGCTGGGATTACAGGCGTGAGCCACCATGCCCAGCCTAAGATAGGACTTTCAATAGGGATCTTAAGGTAGTAAGTGACCCAGATGGGTCAAGTAATAACTCTTCTTTGGGAATGGTATTTTGAGAGATGCCAGCCCCATTCTGCTCCCTCTGCCCTGGGAATGTAGACTGTGATTTTTCTTTTTCTTTTCTTTTTTTTTTTTTTTTTGGCCGGGTCTTCGTGTTTTCG
>NC_045441.1:2736607-2742891 GCF_002776525.5 Piliocolobus tephrosceles
GTGCACCACACGCCCAGCTAATTTTTGTATTTTTGGTAGAGACAGGGTTTTACCATGTTGGTCAGACTGGTCTCAAACTCCTGACCTCATGGTGCACCTGCTTCGGCCTCCCAAAGTGCTGGGATTACAGGCATGAGCCACTGTGCCCGGCCTAGACTGTGGTTTTTCAAGGCTACCATGGAGTTGTGGTGTGGGGGCTGGGACCAGGGTGCGTTAAAATGCCCCAGGCACACTCTCCTTGAGAGCCACCTGATTTTCTTGACCAAATATTACCGGATTGCTGTAAGCCTTTGGTTAGTTTTCAGAGTTCAAAAAGCTGATTCTGACCATTTTAGTCACTCTTCTGTTGCTTTTATGGTGGAGTGACTTCCACAGGCTCTTATTCTGACATTTTTACTGAGATCTTTTTTTGTTTTATTTTGAGACGGAGTCTCGCTCTGTCGCCCAGGCTGGAGTGCAGTGGCGCGATCTCCACTCACTGCAAGCTCCGCCCCCTCCCGGGTTCACGCCATTCTCCTGCCTCAACCTCCCTAGAAGCTGGGACTACAGGCGCCCGCCACCACGCCCGGCTAAATTTTTTGTATTTTTAGTAGAGACGGGTTTCACCGTGTTCGCCAGGATGGTCTCAATCTCCTGACCTCGTGATCTGCCCGCCTCGGCCTCCCAAAGTGCTGGGATTACAGGCGTGAGCCACCGCGCCCGGCCTTTACTGAGATCTTAATGGTGTTTTGGATGAGTAAAAATTTTTGATTTTGATGAAATCCAATTCATCAATTTTTTCTTTTGTGATAGTAGTTTTTCTTTTTCTTTTTTTTTTTTTTTTTTTTGAGACAGTCTCTCTCTGTCGCCCAGGCTGAAGTACAGTGACGTGATCTCGGCTCACTGCAACCTCCATCTCCTGGGTTCAAGTGATTTTCCTGCCTCAGCCTCCCGAGTAGCTGGGATTACAGGCGCCCGCCACCACGCCCAGCTAATTTTTGTATTTTCAGTAGAGACAGAGTTTCACCATGTTGGCCAGGCTTGTCTTGAACTTCTGACCTCAGGTGATCCACCTGCCTTGGCATCCCAGAGTCCTGGGATTACAGGCATGAGCCATCGTGCCCAGCCTAATTTCTGTGCTTTAAGAACTGTTCTGTTTCATGATTGCAAATTTATTTTATGTTTTCTTCAGGAAGAAGATAAAATTCTTTCTTATGATTTCTAATTCTATGATTTCTACCTGTACCTTTGGGTGAATTCCCCTCTTGAGGTCCTCCCAGTATCCTGAGGTTCCTGTCTTTTCCAGTAAGTGGCCTTACCATCTGGAAGATGGGAGAGTTTTGTTGCTGTTGGCTGCATGTGCACAGCCATCTTTGACCCTTCAGAGTAGTTTGTCACGCTTTATTGAAAGAGCACTGTTCTCAGATGACTCTCAGGTAAGGCATTGGTTGTACGATTTGTCCAATTCTATCACGTTAAAAAGGAGGAAAGGTTCATATTGAACCTACTGCTATGAAAATTAAGGAGACTCGTTAAGAGTTTCTGAACTCTGGGATACCAGTGAAGGTCACAGATCATTTGAAAATATTTTGTTTTTATCAAAGCTGAGTTCAACAAATTGTTGTAGGTTAAATAGCTTAAGAAGGAAGTGCAATCACTTCTCTTCATATCCAGAAAATAGAACATAAAAGCAACATCCACAAATAACCTCAATAAAACTTCCCTCTTCAGTTCATTTAGTTCTGTGTAGTTAATTCTTATCTTACTCTTAGGTCTAGGGTTTGTAACCTCATGTGAATTTGGAAATGTGGACTCACCCTCCTGGTGTGTTTGAAAGTGGTGTAAGTGTTGCTGTTGCCTCCGGAGCCTGTCCCCGTAGGTCTCAGTAGTGGAGATGTCGGCTGCAGTCCTTCTCCAGAGCCGCTGAGACTGCCCTTCTTGTTGAATATGCAAGCTCTGGCCTATGAGTTTATCCTGAGCTTTCAGGCAGATGTTTTCAGAGTCGAACGGAAAAGACTTGATGGCAACAGTTAACTTCTTACTGATAATTTTTAAGTGTGAAATGCCTGGTGAGGTTTTATATAATTTTCTAACCTGAAATGTCTGATGTGGTTGTAATAAGAATAATGCAGCTAATGAGGAAATTGGGTTGTTTCTGTGGCATCCAAAACAAAGGTAAAAAGGCAATTAAAAAATTAGACAAAATATTACCAAGGATAAGGAGTAAGCCTGTTTCAAAGAAGTCAGTGGATGTTAACATCTGGTTCATTGAAATGGGTGAACATAATTTTTATGAAGAAAACAGTCTTGAGATGTGTAATGTTGAGACAAAATATTCCCGGAATATATCAAAGCGTATCAACGGAGAGATTGGGTAAATCTGAGATAGAGTGAACCATTTTTAATTTCATAAGACCTCATGAATACATCTGCTATACATGAATGCATAGCACTAGACCACTTGAGAACCAGTGGCCTAGAAAGTGCTAGATTCAAGTTAAAGAGGTAATGTGGCTGATCATTTTAGATCATTGAAATTGTGGCTATAACACTATGTTGTTACTGCCTGATATCAGGGAGAGCACTTGTAGGGCTCAGATACAGAAAAACTTGACCAGACTATTTCACAAGCATTCTGATGTGTGTTTCTCCTGACATTAAAACATATTATGGAATGCGAAGGCATTGACAGATCTCCAGGAGTCTCAGCTGAAGCGCACCATTTCCGAAATACATCTTTTAATAACCTGTTAGTGATTCACAGTTCACCTGGAGAAGGCTGGGTGTCTCTTCTGATTTCACAGCTCTGGTCACACAGCTCACCAAGCAACCAGTTATTACTAGCGTAGGTTTTTTAAAGGAGATCTTGCCTATTTTTTTTTTTTTTTTTGAGGCAGAGTCTTGCTCTGTCGCCCAGGTTGGAGTGCAGTGGCGCGATCACAGCTCACTGCAAGCCCCGCCTCCCGGGTTCCCGCCATTCTCCTGCCTCAGCCTCCCGAGTAGGTGGGACTACAGGCGCCCGGCACCGTGCCCGGCTAATTTTTTGTATTTTTTTTAGTAGAGACGGGGTTTCACTGTGGTCTCGATCTCCTGACCTTTTGATCCACCCGCCTTGGCCATCCAAAGTACTGGGATTACAGGCGTGAGCCACCATGTCCAGCCCTTGCCTATCTTTTGATAAATGTAATCCTAAGAATTTTTTATTGTTGATGATAATTTGAGTAGAATTTTGAAGAATGTCACTTTTCCACGTGTAGATGCGTTATAGTTTAGTATGTTGACAGTGTCTTGTAATTTGGCTGGATTCTCGTGTATAGAGACAGTATAGTTTTAGTGTTTTGACAGTGTCCTGTGACTTTGCTGAATTCACTCTTAGTGCAGTAAGTTTTTTTTTTGTTTAAGATTCCTTAGACTTTTTTTGTGTAAAAATAGTGCTATTTGCAAGTAAAGACAGTTTCACTTCTTCCTCTTGAGCTTTTGTTTCTTTTTATCGCGTTATTACATTGGCGGGTGCCTCCGGTACAGCGTGGAATAGCAGTGCTGATAGCAGACAGCTTCTTCTTAGTTTTGATCTCGGGGAAAATGGTCAATGTTTCACTCTTTTTTTTTTCTCAGAGATGGAGTCTCATTCTTCACCTAGGCTGGAGTGTGCGCCACCACGCCCAGCTAATTTTTGTATTTTTAGTAGAGATGAGGTTTTGGCATGTTGGCCAGGCTGGTCTTGAACTCCCAACCTCAAGTGATCTGCTTGCCTTGGCCTCCCAAAGTGCTGAGATTACAGGTGTGAGCAACCGCACCCAGACTCATCCTCAGACTTGTGTTTAATTAAAAAAATGTACAATGCAGACAGGATGGCTGATGATAGTCCTTTTTTCCTGCCTGATTTTGGTTTTTTGTGCCTTTTCTCTTCTCTCTTAATATCTTCAGATGTCTGCCAACTTTATTAGCCTTTTAAAGTAACTGATTTTTGACTTGGTTGATTTCTCACTGTTGTATTTTTTTCATCTGTTTTTAATCTTTATTTCCTGTCTTTGGGTTTATTTTACATGCTTACGAAACTTCCTGGGTGATTGCGTGGGATTGGCCTGGACAGAAGGGACCAGGACTTCAGGAGGAGGAGGATCCCCACCCTTCTGTGGTGGGAATTCTTGAGCTCCGTCGGGCTGCACTTGGCTCCTACTTGGGCAGTCATTCAACAAGCCTGAGGAATGTGGCTTACTGGTAAAATAGAAAAGTATGTTGCCAGAGTTTTTCTAGGACCAGTTTGGGGGATGGAGAGGATGGTAGATTGAGTACATATACCTACCTTTTTCTTTCTGAAACCTAATACTGCAGTGAAAAGAGTGGTGGTTCTTTTTTTTTTTTTTTTTTTTTTTGGCAAAGGGTCATGTGAATAAGGAGAAAGTGAAGTCATAGCATTCCTATTTCAGAAGCTGGAATATGTATTGGAGAGTTGGTGATGGACTTAGCTGACTTGAGAAAACCGAGTGCTAATTTGGGAGTGGGGAAAGCCAAGAGCTAGCTTGATCTGTGCTGCAGAGGTTTGACCAGGCTTGGGAGCTGTGACAGATTACTTCCCGAGTGGCCACACAAGGACGGAAGAGTGTATTGTGAGTCAGCTGCTCAGAGGCCCTGGTCCCTGCTCAGCCCAGTCCAGCCGGGGCAGGCATTAGGTGTGCTGAGCAGGCGGTAAAGCTGATAGTCGTGCACTTGGCGCTTTTCGGGACGGGGTGCCTTATGGACCACGGTAAGTGAACTCGGTGTGACCGCCAAGATGACCAGCTTTGTCCCTGCTCAGCATTGAGTCGGGGCTGGTGGAGCATTGTCCACTAAGCAAGAGAGTACAAGAGCCTCCTGTGGGGCCACAGACTATCCAGAGTGGGGACAGAAAGGCACTGAAATCGCCACCTCACAACTCTCTCTTGCCGTGAAACTTAACAGACGGCCGTCACAATCTCATTCAGAGCCTCCTAGACATCTGAAGGAGTCTCTGGTGTAAAAGGTATAGACCAAGCAAACAGAAAAGCAGCAAAGAGGAAATGGAAATTCTGCAAAGATAAAAGTTCCAGGAAGAAACCTCTCATAAGCATGCTCAGTGAGATAAAAGTAGTTATTTTAACAAGAGAAGATAATGAAACAAGAAAAATGTTCTCTGGAAGAAGAACATTCGGTGAACAAGAAGAGTTCCAGGAAATTAAAACTGTGAACAGATATGGGGAAAAATCAGTGTAAGTGTTGGAAAAGTTAAGGAAATCCAGAAAGAAAAAAAAAAGATCAAACGAGAGACACGGAATACACTCCGAGGATTGGGTTCTGTGAACCATATTCAACAAGTACAGCAAAGCAGTGGCGGGGAGAACTGCATGATGAAACAATTCAAAAACGCTTTCTTAGAGCCTAAGCATCTTCTAGACTGAAGGAGCCACCAGGTACCCAGTCCAGTGGACGAACGTCTGTGATCAAAGACCATTGCCATGGCATATTGCTGTGACCCCAAATATTAGGGTAAAGACATGATCCTACACACTTTCAGAAGGATGAGAATAGGTTGCATACAAAGTGGGAATCAGGATGGCTTTGTGCTTCTAAACGGCAGCATTGGAATTTAGTGTAGAGTGAAGCAGTGTGGTCTAGAGTTGCAGGAAAATAATTTTCAGCCTTTGATTCTATACCCAATGAAACTAACAGCCACATGAGAGAGCAGACTAAAGGCCCAGTGGAGATTTGCAAAGTCTTTAAAAAAGTCGTTCTTCCTGGCCGGGCACGGTGCTTCATACCTGTAATCCCAGCACTTTCTGAGGCTGAGGTGGGAGGATCACTTGAGCCTAGGAGTTGGAGACCATTGTGGGTAATGGTATAGGAGAGCGAGACTCCATCTCTCCAACAACAACAACAACAACAACAACAACAACAACAACAACAACAGCAGCAGCAGCAACAGCTAGGTGTGCTGGCCTGCTTGTAGTCCTAGGTACTCAGGGTACGGAGGGCTGAGGCAGGAAGATCACATGAGTCCACAGGGTTGAGGCCACAGTGAGCTATGACCACACCACTGCACCCTGGCCTGGGTGGTAGAGTGAGATCCTATCTTAAAAACAAGTTATCTGGGCCGGGCACAGTGGCTCAAGCCTGTAATCCCAGCACTTTGGGAGGCCGAGACGGGCGGATCACGAGGTCAGGAGATTGAGACCATCCTGGCTAACACAGTGAAACCCCGTCTCTACTAAAAAATACAAAAAACTAGCCGGGAGAGGTGGCGGGTGCCTGTAGTCCGAGCTACTCGGGAGGCTGAGGCAGGAGAATGG
>NC_045441.1:2742991-2779214 GCF_002776525.5 Piliocolobus tephrosceles
AAAAAAAAAAAAAAAAAAAAACAAAACCAGTTATCTCCCTCAAATCTCTTTTCAGAAAGCTTCTGGAGGGTACATGGTACTAAGGAAGAGAGAGAGAGACTGATGACCGAGGAAGGGTTGGAACGCCGGGAGCAGGGTATCCATCACTGGGGAGCAGCAGCTGGAGACAATGCCTGTGCCCGGGCAGACAGGGCTCAGTCCTCAGAGCAGGAAGTGGCCCTGAGAGTCTCCCCAAAGACAAGATTGCCAGGCAGTCTGATGGTGGGTGTGCCCGGACATCTCCAGAGGAGATTTGAACAGTTTAAAGAGCCAGGGTGGAATGAGCGTTAAACAGACAGCTAGGCAAGTGAAAAACCCTTTCTCCTATTAGCTTGAGGGGAAACCCAAAGTCGGAAGGAGATGGAAGTCACCACACTTTCCTGTGTGGCCTCGGCGTGAGTGGCGCTGGTCCCGTTGTGTGCTCAGCCAGACGCGGGGCAGCTGGAGCTGTGGTGGTGGTGGTACCTGTGGGGCGGCAGAGGGCTGGTGGGAGCAAAGAGCCATGGCCTTCTCTTCCATCCCGGAAGTCACAGGTAATGCCCCAAACTGAAGAATTAGGAAAGTGGCAATGAAAGCCTGTCGTTTAGAGGAAGGGAGGTCTGTTTCAACATAATTGACTCAAATAACTTAGAGTGCTTCTGAGGCTGGGAACTGGGCCAGGAGATGCAGAGTGGAGTTGGGGGCGGCTGCTTGCCATAACAAGCCTTGTAGTTTGACTACGTACACTTTGTTTATGTAACTTCGAGAGGAATATGTATAAATGGGAGAAAAGGAGATTCAACTGGGAATGCCAGGGGCATGCTAGCAGGTGCTGGAGTCTCAGCCAGAGGGGTGTGTGCAGGGTGCCTGGCACCGTCTGGGGTCTTCTGTGCACACAGACCACGGTGTGCACGCTCCCAGGAGCCATCTGATGGAGCAGCCTCAAGCACCTCTGACTTCTGACTTTGCCCCACGGGAGCCCATATGGGGGCTCCAGCCTCGTCCTGGCAGCCAGCAGGGCTGAGATGGGATTGCGGCCAACCACGTGGGTTCTCATCTGTTTAGGGCCTCAGTCCTCTATCCCTTATCTCTGTTCCACGGAGACCTGTGCGAGGGCCCATCAGGCACTAGAGCTGAGTCCTGCCTGTCCCCAGAGGTGGCACCACGAGGGCTACTGACGGCTTTACTGGACGCTTCTGGGAAGTTGAGCCGGCCAAGGTGGCGAGCGGCTGCGCCTGGGCTGCCCCATCCTGGCGGCGGTGCCCTCTCGTTTTCTGTTCTGGGAAGCACACAGTGCTGGCAGTGTTTGTGCCTTTTCCCAGAGGAGCCCTTTGTCCTGAGGAGGCGTGGATGTCCTCTGGAGACCCGGGACCTTTCACGCCAGCACCATGACTTCCTGCGGCTGGGCCCTGGGCTCTGTGGAGTTGAGGCCTACACGGGCAAGAGTCAGGCGAGAGTTGGAGTCTGGGGTTCACGTGGGATTCTGCAGCTTCCCAGAGGTGTGATCTCGGGCCAGATACGTCCCGCCTGAGCCTCGTGTGCTTGTCTGTCAAATGGGAGCGGCCGTGGTGTCTCGCAGGGCTGTGAAGAATGAAGGCTGCGTGGTGAGGAATGATGACGGAGAACGCCCGCTGGGCCCTTTCCCGGTGCTGCTCCAAGCACTTCCTGGGCCTTCGCTCCGGCAGTCCTCGCTGCCGCCCTTTGAGGTGGGGGCGCTGTTGTCACACTCGTTTTATGAGTGAGGAAGCGCGGGCAAGAGAGGTTAGCAGCTGGCCGGAGGACTCACAGCCGGTGAGCGGCCGGGATCTGAACCCTCACATCTCAGTGTTGCATTGCCGTGTGCTCTTCCCGTCAGACTCAGGCCTCGTGGTGATGAACTTGTGTGTCCGTCCCGGGGCTCTCCAGATGCGGCTGATTTCTGGCATCTCTTACGGGTCTGGTGTTGGGCTGTGTGGTCTCGTGGCCCCTTTGGCAGCTTGCGTGGTGCTCTCTTACTGGGCACGGTGAGACCTCAGGAATGTAGCATCTCCACCCTCAGGCTGCTGGGCTTCTCTGCTGTCCTTTGCATGGCGGAGGTGGCCCATGCGTGGCCTTCTGTAAACCGCCAGGCACTGTCGGGGGTAAAGTTGAGGCATCTTTCTGGGGCGTGTGCGCCTGTGTGTGCATGCTCTGGCTCCAGCACCACAGTGCCGAGAGTCCTGTAAGCCTGCTGGGTCAGAGTCTGGGTGGAGGCCTGCTGCCTCCTTTGGCTGTGTGGGCTCAGGCAGGTTGTGGAACTGCACCCACGTTTTTATCTTTAAATTGGGGAGAATGAGAGTGCCCTTCGCTCTGCTGGCACGATACGCAGGAAACGTTGCTTCTCTTCCACAGGTTATTAGGATTCTCTGAAAGTTCTCCACAGTTCTCTTTTCTACCCCATTCATTAATGGCAGCCACCAGTGGTGCAGCAGCAGGGAAAATCGGGCCCTTTTGAAGCACTATTAAATTCTGCCTGTCTTGCTAAATTGTCTATGTTCCAGCTGTGATCTTTGAATTGTTGAAGGTGGGAAATTGTTCTGCATTTGATCGCCTGTTACCGCCAGTCCCACCTGTGTTTCTGCCTGTGTTTCACTAGCCACAGGGAGCTTGGGGTTCCTCCGGTTCCCATCCTCGGGAGAGGCAGGCCCATCCACTCAGCGCCCACGGCAGGCACCTGGTTCTCATCTCTGACGCCCCGTCTTTCCCTTCTCAGCCTGTGTTGCCTTTCCCGTGATTTCTTCTCCTTGCTTTCCTGGGATCCTGCTAGTTCCAGCCCATCCCCACTGCTGCCATGCCACGTAGAAACCCTTTCTCGTGCAGCGGCTGCCTTACTGTCCCTGGCTTCACTTCCGCCTCTTGCAACTGTTCTTCACTCCGGCACTTGGAGGGATCTGTCTGAGATGAAGCAGTGACCACGAGACCCTGCTCAAAGCTGTTCGCTCGTCCCTGCTGATGTCACGATGAAGTCCTCATGTCTCGGTGTGGCTGACCAGAGGCCTCCTGCCATTGCCTGGCTCTCCAGCTTCTCTGTCATCCCCGCCTCAGCCTCTGCGCCAACCGCACCAAACATGAGTTCTGTGCTTTCCCCCGCTCCCTTAGCCCTCCCGCATGCCCTCCCCTTTCCATGTTATGGCCCTTTCCAACCCTGAACCCTTAGTGGCTTTGAACATTGCTTGGTAATTTTTCAGGATTCTGCAGGTTGCCTGGGGCCAACCTGGTGGCAGTTGGGGATGGGACATCCGGGATGGCTTTATGTGCATGTGTGCTGTCTTGTCAGTGGCCGGGAGGCAGGGCTGCCTTCTTTTCCTCAGGGGCTCTCTCTGGCTGGGGCAGATGAGCTGCTTCACATGGTGGCCAAAGCCCGTGGGGACAAGCCCTGGCATGCAGGTGCCCTAAGCCTGTTGGTCGTGGCTGCAGTAGCTGTGGTCGGAGCCTGGCCCGGGTCTTTGTGGAAGGGGCCACCCGAGGGTGTGAGTTCCGGAGGCGCGGCCCCTTTAGGTGCATTCACCGTTTAGGATTTATCCACGACCCTCCACCCAGACTGTGGTCCAGCCCCTGCTCCGAGTGCCCCCGGTAGGCCTTTGTGCTCTCAGTCCTGGCACCTTGACCTGCTGCTTGTTCCGCTCTCCTTAAACTCCATGCACCTGACCTGTTAATTGCACACAGTGCCGAGCCTGGCACCTGCAGTGTAGACACGCCTGCCACTGCTCAGTGCAAGGGAGCCCCTTTGCTCATGTACACAGCTCTGTAAGCCTTTTTTCCTTCACCTTAATGGATTGGAGCAGAGATTTTTTTTTTTTCCGAGTAAAGAACAATTTATGTTCCTAAATGCTTTTTTTCCTTGGCATGAGGAAGTTGAGCAACGTGACTCTAGAACTTTTTTTCTTAATTTTACTGCACAAGTCACGTTCTTTACAAAAGTGGGGAAATACAGATACATAAAAAGGAGACCGCCAATCCCCCGTAATCCCACCAGTCGCATCCCTACCCGCTCTTAGGAGATTCCTGTTTACCTTTGTAGATCTTCATTGTCTACATACAGACTCTAAAAGGTGCAGTCCTGCAGGCGAATGTGTAGCCGCCTGCGTTTGCATCATAGGCCACAAGTGTCCTTTCTGCCACACAGGAGGCCATCCCACACGTGTCCTGTCACAGATCGTTTGCCTCCTATGATATGCTTCCGGTTCTTCCTGTTACGAACAGCGCCGGAATAAGCACCGGGTACACATCGCATTTTAAAACACATTTAATAACTCATCCTTCAGCTGGGGGAAAGCCCATGTAAGAGCCCACCAGCGAGTCCGAGCGCGTGTTCCTCCCACTTCAGCCACAATCCCTGGCTCCTTACACACTCGGAATAAAACCCGAGTCCCCCCGGTGGCCTCTGGGCCCCACGCCCCGTGGGTCTGCCCCCTACTCTGGGCTTGCGGTCTTCCTCCACCTTCCCAGAGCTCCTTGGTGTTCCGGCCTCAGGACCTTCCCCTCGCGCCGCCCTCCACCCAGGAGTCTTGTCCTGCACCTTCTCGCGGCTGGTTCCCTGACACCAGCCACATCATTGGAAGGAAGAGATTCTCAGGCGATTTTTGTTTGCTGAAGGAGAATCACAGATCAGGATGAGGTCTCCTGGTCCCTTCCTCCGTTTTAAGGACAGATAACCGAAGTTCAGGAAAGCCCAGGCCGCACAGCAGGCCAGGGACCAGCTGGGGCCACAGCCCAGGCCACACAGCAGGCCGGGGACCAGCTGGGGCCTTAGCCCAGGTCTGCAGTTACGTGGCTGTTGCCTTTCTAGGGTTCTGAGGCCTTTTCTCTCCCTTTATTGCTCAGCAAGTTCAAAGAACATCTCACTAACGATGCACCGTTTTCTGAGTTTCTGTTCCTTAAAGGCCTTTGTTCCCACATTGCCTTTGATTGTTTCTCAAGAAGCCAGATTTACTTGATTTTCAATTCACTGTTCTTTTTTTCTTTTTTAAGACAGTCTCGCTCTGTCACCCAGGCTGGAGTGCAGTGGCATGATCTCGGCTCACGGCAACCTCTGCCTCCGGGGTTCAAACAATTCTCCTGCCTCAGCCTCCCGTGTAGCTGGGACTACAGGCACTCACCACCATGCCCAACTAATTTTTGTATTTTTAGTAGAGACGGGGTTTTGCCATGTTGGCCAGGCTGTTCTTGAACTCCTGACTTCAAACGATCCACCCGCCTTGGCCTCCCAGAGTACTGGGATTACAGGCGTGAAAGCCAGCATGCCTGGCCAGTTTACTGTTCTTTACTCTGCAGTCTGCTGCCTCTTTGCCAAAATAAATCTTTGTAGGTAAGATAGGTGCAGTGGGGAGTGTGAAATTTATTGCAGAATGATTATTTTACTACTTAAAATTTTTTTATTTTAAGAGGCAGAGTCTTGCTATGTTGTCCTGGCTGGTCTCAAACTCCTGGGCTTACATGATCCTTCTGCCTTGGCCTCCCAAAGTGCTGGGATTATAGGCATGCACCATCATGCCTGGCCTAAAATACTGTTTTTTTTTTTTACCTTTTTTTTGATTTTTTTAAGAGATGAGGTTGCCCAGGTTGGAGTGCAGTGGTGTGATCATAGCTCACTGCTGCCTCAAACTCCCAGGCTCAAGTGATCCTCCCACCTCAGCCTCCTGAGTAGCTGGTTTACAGGTACCCACCACCACACAAGGTTAATTTTAATTATTATTATTATTATTTTTGAGATGGAATCTCGCTCTGTTGCCCAGGCTGGAGTGCAGTGGTGCGATCTTGGCTCACTGCAACCTCTGCCTCCCAGGTTCATGCCATTCTCCTGACTCAGCCTCCCAAGTAGCTGGGACTACAGGCACCCGCCACCATGCCCAGCTAATTTTTTTTTTGTATTTTTAGTAGAGACAGGGTTTCACCGTGTTAGCCAGGATGGTCTCGATCTCCTGACCTCATGATCCGCCCATCTTGGCCTCCCAAACTGCTGGGATTACAGGTGTGAGCCACCGCGCCCAACCTGCTCATTTTAATTCTTAAACATTAAAAGTCATGACTAAATGTAGAACAGTCAGGAATGACACCTGTTATCTCTGAAGTCACAGTCCCTTGGTTTTCCTTGACCTTGACCTGCCTGCTACTGCGCCCACTTGCAGCAGCACATCCGTTGCCCAGTGAAGCGTGCTGCCCTGGCCTTGCTGTTTCACCGGCCCTCTCCTATCCGCAGATGCCACTGTCCACAGTCTACACTGGGGTCGCTTTTGGGTTCCGAGCTTACCTGGGGCCTTCCTGGGTTCCAGCCCTGTGGAGCTATGGGAGCGTCTTTGTAAAAGGGAGTTCCATCAGTTCCGCTGATTCCAGTGATTCCAGTTCAGTCTCCAGCAGCCCGTGGCCATTCCTGGAAGAGTGCTTTGTGAACGGAGTGCTCTGTCCAGGTCTGTAGTGGTGGTTCTCAGGCCCATGGGCTGCCCTTCCCTGGGCGTCTTCTGTTGGAGGCCCTTGTCACTGGGGTCACCTGTCATGATGATGGAGGCCCTGCAGCTCCCTGCCAGGTGTGATTCTGCCCGGGTCATTCTCCCGGCCCAGCTGCTGTGCCTTGTGTGGATGGGACACGTGCTATCACAGACTCAGCCGGCTGGGCCATGCCTCCCAGAAGCAGGCCTGCTTGTGTGTGGTTGCATCCCAAGCTCTCCGCTCACTGCCCCTGTTCTGAGCTTTTTGCCGAAGTTGCGTTGGGGGCCATTATCTAGCTTTCTTTTTGAATGTTTGAAGCATTCAAAAGATCAACTTTTCCAAAGAGTGAGGAAACAGGGAGAGAAAATTATGGCATTTGTTTGAAAGGTTCTGAGGGCTTTTTTTAGCTTGAACAGTTCAAACAGCGCCTCTTGTTAATCAGGAATATTCTAGCATCCCTGGGGTGGTCACACTGGCTTAATTGGAACCCAGGCTGCTTTGAAGTCCTTTTAATCCTTCCTGAGCTGGGAGAAAGAATGTGAAGGCAGCAACTGTAAAGTTGAAGTTTCTTCATTTTATTTACCTGTGTCTGTGGACCCTTGTAACTCATTTCCCTGCAGCAGATGAGCCAAGTTGCTGACTTGTGGGCAGCTGAGAGAGAGCTGGACTCCTATTAGCTTGGAGGTGGGAGGCCAGTTCCTGGCAAAAGAGCCGTAAAGCATGACCTGGTTCCAGGGCTGCAGCAGGATCCCTTCCTGGGAGGCGAGGTCTGGAGGGACCATGTCATGGTTGTGGTGGCGTGGACTTCGCTGCTGGTGGCCTGTTCTTGTGGGAAGTTTGCATGTGGGAGAACGTGTGGTTTTACTGAATCACTTAATGAGTGACCCTGATAGCTCTAAGATGTTCATCAGTATGGACCCCAGGACTTACTTCCTCTTCTGCAGAGCGTGTGGACCCACAGTTACCACACTGGAGTTCCGGGCACAGGCGTACCCTGGGGGCTGGTCATGCTGCGTACACAGACCCTCCCTTGTCAGTGGGGCTGTGGCAGCATGGGGTGGCCACCCAGCCTGGCGAGCTGCGAGCCACGTGTTGCTGTGTGCCCCCCCGGTCCTCAGGGGCACTCTCTCTCACCCTGAGCCTCCAGCCACCTTGCCCGTCAGTCTGTCCCTGCACCTCTTGGGGATGGGGAGTCTGCCACCTACCAAAGCACCTGTTTTTCCCACCCCTTCCATTCTGTTGAGCTGAGATACGTATTTTGGTCGTTTCGTACCGTGGACACCACCTTGGTTTACAGTGAAACGCAGCGCAGAGTCCCCTCTCCCCTGGACCACGTTTCCCCATGGCTCCCTGCTGTGCATGGCTGCTTCCTCCCGCTCTGCAGAGCGTGGTCCCGGTGGCTAGAGCGTGGCAGGCAGCAGCATCCTCCCGTGGGTGGTTTGTGTCCCAGAGTGTGACTGTGGGTTCATGCTGATGGCTCAGGCGTCCCCTGAGCCTGGACTCTGAAGTGTGCAGATTGAGGTGTTGGATGAGTTGTGACAAGTGGAACACACGTGCTTGTTCAGATAACACACTTTTATCACTCCAGAGTTCCCTGGGTTCCCCCAGTCCAGCCCTTCATCCCCTGGCAGCTATAGCTTAGCCTTGCTTGTTGTAGAACTTCCTATACATTCTTCCCTTGCTATTTTTTTTTTTTTTTTTTTTTTGAGATGGAGTCTCGCTTTGTCTCCCAGGCTGGAGTGCAATGATGTGATGATCTCGGCTTACTGCAACCTCCGCCTCCCAGGTTCAGGCGATTCTCCTGCCTCAGCCTCCCGAATAGCTGGGATTATAGCCGTGAGCCACTGCACCCAGCCATATTTGTATTACCCACTTCTTACTTCATTGAATCTGTGTTCAGATGTCACTTTTCCCGAGCGCCCTTTCCTGGCCCTCCCAGGTGACCGTACCCCCTTCCCTCAGCCTCAGGCTTTCCACTCTCCTCCGGATCCGGTCACTGGATCACGCCACTGTCACCTCCTCTGGGCCTCGGGGATGTCGCCTGCCCACTCTTGTCATCATAGCTGGCCACCTCAGCGAGCCACTCAGCTCTAACCGCAAAGGACTCCTCCTGTTTGTCCGTGCAGTGTCCTTGCTGGGCACGCAGGAAATGCTCAGTCAGGTTTGTTCACTGGTTGCAGATTCTGCAGCCGTCTTCACAGGTTGTGCTGATGGATCAGGTGCACCCTTCCACCATATGTTTCTACAATTGATTTTTTTGGTGTAACTGTCAAAACATTTATTTTTCCTATACCGCCCCCCTCCCCCCTCATTTTTCCTGCTTCTCAGTGTGACTCTGATTCTGTCGCTTAACACATTTGCTGTCTCCATTCGATGTGATCTAGAAACTGGTAGGCATGCCATCTGCCCCGCTTGGGTGATGGGCGTGGGCACCAGGAACCGTCACAGGGGTCCAGGGTTTCCAGCTGATTGCCGGGTGCCCTTCATGCAGAGCCCCTGCAGGAGGGTCGAATTGCCCGTTTCATAGACCAGAAAACTGAGGCTCAGCTGGGCCCTTCACCTGGCTGCCTCCAGAGTGCGGGCTTTCTGCTGTGCCTGACTGTTCTCTTGCCTCTCCCATTCCTTTGCATCAGTCAGCACTCTTTGGAACAGTTCCTGAGGATGTTAGAATCAACTTACGTCTCCTCTGGAATGAGGCCAGTGGATAGAGAAGTGTTTATTTCTAATCATATGGTCTCTGTTTATACAGCAGTTAATTGTACAAGTAACCTATTGAGAAGAGGACGTAGGCATTTGCACGCATCCAGTTCTCAGTGAGTCCATGCTGGAATGGAGACTGTAACTGTTCCCATTTTCCTGAGGAGGGGTTGAGGTCTGGAGAAGTTGACTGGTTGGTCAGGGTCATAGGTTTGCAATGAATGGACTTCGAGTTGAGTGCTTGACTGAGACTTCAGACGTAAGGTGTTCACTCTGCTGCCTCTTTGTGCTTCGGATGGTTTGCAGAACCTGCTTTTGGAAAATAAGACTATTAATGTGCATGTTTCTGTTCCCAGTAATTCTTGGCATGGATGAGGGTGATGCTTTGTGTCAGATTTCGCGTGGTGAGGAGGGAGTAACTCTGAGAGGAGCCAGGCCCAGGCTGCCTCCAGGGCGACGAGTGCTCCCCAGGCTTGCCCAGAAGAGTGCTGATTCCTGCTGCACAGCAGCTCTCATGACCAGCATGCTCTTCTCCATTTGTTTTTAAAGTTTAAAATGCGTTACACATAGAAGAGTGTGCTTCTGTGGCTCACGCCTGTGACCTCAGCACTTTGGGAGGCCAAGGCGGGCGGATCACGAGGTCAGGAGTTCGAGACCGGCCTGGCCAACATGGTGAAACCCTGTCTCTACTAAAGATACAAAAAATTAGTCAGGCGTGTTGGCGTGTGCCTGTAATCCCGTCTACTCGGGAGGCTGAGGCAGGAGAATTGCTTGAACCCAGAGGGTGGAGGTTGCAGTGAGCCGAGATCATGCCGCTGCGCTCCAGCCTGGGCAACGGAGTGAGACTCCGTCTCAAAAAACAAAAACGAAAACAAAAAACAAGGAATGCATACTGTCGTCTGTGTGCCCATTCTCAAGAAGAAGGAAAGTTTCTTTGAAAACGTGGGGACCTTCCCAGTTCCATCCCATTACGCTCCCAACCCACACCCCCAGAGCAAGCCCCTGGGTTCTGTGATCACTCCGAGTTTTGTGAACATTGTGGGCGCTCACTCAGTCCTGCTCCCTGGAGGCCTTGGCCTTAATGTGCCGGTCTGTGCCTGTTGTATGTCATCGTAATTACATAATTTAATTAAATATGGAAGCTGATGAAAAATAATTACGTGTAGAGCAATGTTCCTGTGAAGACAAAGCTGAATGCTTTGCAAAGTCCCGAAGGAAAATTGCTGAAAGATTGCCGTTGAATAAAGCAAATCGTGAAAGATGACGAGGAACAGTTGTGAGGTCTAGGAAGATTACAGGGATCCAGTTTAGAGGAACAGCTCACAATCAGGAGCTAACACTCAGCAGCTCACAAACACAACCGTCGTGTGTCGTGGACGTGGTTCATGCAAAAAAAAAAAAAAAAAAAAAAAAGATGAAACTCCAAATAATGGACTCATGTTTGAAGAAAAAGTTTGCAGCTTGGAAAATAATTGTGTGTTTTTATGTTTTAAGGTGAAATGTTTGAGATACATGCATCATTTGATTCCTCACTGAGCCACCTTCTGGGATCCTTTACCGTCTTGATTCTGGATAGGAAACTTTGCACTGATAGATTGCTGCCCCGTTTATAATGCAGATTATTTGCATTGTTATGCATAGCTGAGCGTCACTTAGGAATGATAGAATTGTTTTGTTACAAATGGTTATAATTAGATTTCTCTGCATTAATTTGTTGTGGGAATTATTTTTCTTTTTATAAAATTTTTATGTAGTACCTGATTCTGCAACATAAGGTCGCAATACTAGGCTTTGAAAATTACGTATTAAACAGCTATTATAGTTTCTTGGTACAAAATATTGAAAACATTGAAAAAGTATCCAGTGGCTAGCTCACATGGTAGTGGGTGCCTGTAATCCCAGCTAGTCTGGAGGCTGAGGCAGGAGAAGTGCTCGAACCTGGGGGGTGGAGATTACAGTGAGCTGAGGTCATGTCACGGCACTCCAGCCTGGGTGACAGAGCGAGCCTCTATCTCAAAAAAAAAAAAAAATGTATTCAGTGGCAAGCCTCCTGCCATGTTCTTGTTCTTCTCCAGCAGAAGGCCATTGTTATTTTCTTGTTTATCTTTTATATGTATGTATTTTTTTGAGACAGGGTATCATTCCGTCACCCAGGCTAGAGTGCAGTGCGCGATCATAGCTCACTGTAGCCTCTGCCTCCCAGGCCCAAGTGATCCTCCTGCCTCAGCCTCCTGAGTACCTGGGACTATAGCACGCCCCACCACGCCTGGATAATTTTTGTATTGTTTCTGCAGAGACGGAGTTTTACCGTGTTGCCCAGGCTGGTCTCAAATTCCTGGGCTCAAGTGATCCACCCGCCTCTGCCTCCCAAAGTGCTGGGATTACAGGCGTGAGCCACAGCAGCCGGCCAGACTTCTTTTGTGCAAAAATGAATTAACACAGCCATTTAGGTTTTGACTTTTCTGCACATGGTGGCATAGCATACTTATAATACACTTCTTGTATCTCTATTTAGCAATGCCTTTTTGGTGATCTTTTATGTTACTGTAGGAAAAGATGTGTTTTTTTCCTCTTACACAGGTTCCATCGTATGGATAGACTGTAACATTTAACCTGTTATGCCGAACTTTTAATCCAGTGGTCTGAGTTCAGTAGAATGACTTGCGTAGCATTTAGTTGGATAGTTACTGTTCTGGAATGATATTTTTTTTTGTTCCTTCTCCTAATATTTATTGAAAACATATTATTGGGCCATTGGAAAAAACAGAACAAAATAAAAAACAGTCCTGTGCCTTTCTGGAGCCTGCATTCCAGTGGAGGGGAAAAGACACTAAAGAAGCTGGGAGAAAGATGCAGGATGTCAGCTGGTGGTGGTCTGTGAAGGAGGAGAGCACCAGGAGGAGCGGCCGGGAGCCAGGGCTCAGGTGACATGCCAGTGAAGACTCAAACAAATGAAAAGGGGGCGGGCCACGCGGGCATTTAGGGGTGCGGTGTTCTCGAAGAGGGCTGTGCAGAGGCCCTGAGGTGGGCGTGTGGCTCCCATCATGGGAGGTTTTGAGGCAGTGATGTGGAGAAACAGATGCCTCCTGCACCCCTGTCCTGCCCAGGCAGTGTGTGGGACCCACATCCCCGTAGGAAAGTGGTTGCTGATTGTGGGAGGGCATCACAGCGTGACGAGGGTTTGCTGCTGTGTGGGCCTTTGGGCTTTTGGATGGGGCTGGAGAGAAGTAGTGGAGCAGCCAGGCCTGAGACCACACCATTCCTGGGTCCCTTTCCGTGGGGTAAGAGTGACCTTCCTTCTACTTGGAAGAGTGTGAGTGGCATCATCTGCCATGTGGCCAAGGTGTCATGGAGCGGCCCAGTCTCTTGGTGAGAGGGACTGGTGCCCTGTGTGAGTCCTCTGACCTGGGCTTACTCTGATCTTGGGACCAGAGAGTCTGAGCTCCAGCTCAGTGGCCTCAGGCTGGGTGCAGCACGTACAGCCTCGGGCAGGTGGCTCCTGCAGAACCTGACCCAGGGCCAGGTGTGACACAGCATGGCATTAGTCCCCTGTCTTTAGGAAAACACCAGCTGCTCCTCCCATGTTCTGGGGACATGCATCCCTCCCAACCTGGCGGCCCCACCTTTCCACACAATTATGTTGTGTCAGCCAGAAAAATCTGGCTGACATGACGCCCTCTTGCCCTTGTGACTTTGCAGTTGTGAGTGCCGATTGCCCTTTGGTTTGTAGCACTGAGGTTTTGCTGTCTAATGTATTTTATTCCTATTTCTGCATTCTTTTCGCAAAACGAGCCCTGCAGAGAGAGCCTGTGTCGCTTGGGTTGTGTTCCCCACCTTCTGCAGGGCTCTGGCTGGAGCCCCAGCCTCAGCAGTTTTGGACTGTGCTCCTAGGCCTTGTGGATTTCTATTCTTTGGAAGCTTGATGTGTCTTGTTTGTTAATTAGTTTGATGGCTGTTGCTGTTTCATTCATTTTCCACCTCGGAGTCCTCTGGATCTCCAGTTTTTCAGACTCAGTGAAACTGGCACTTTGGGCTTCAGCTGGAGCCCCAACATCTGCCGTTAGCCCCAAAATAGCCGTGGCTTGGGCTGGAGTTGCTCTCGCCTCGGAAAGAAAGCAGTGGGCCGGACTCCCCACAGCCCTCTGCCGCTCTGCGTGCAGCTGGGCTTGAGTCAAAACTCAGCTGCAGAAAAAACAAAAAGACTTTCTTCCCCTTGAAAACCCACCAGTTAGAATTAAAAAGGCTTCGCAGCTGAAGCCCGCGTTTTCAGCAGCAGATGTCACAGGTTCCACTGCAGTTGGAACTGTCACTGCCCTGTCATCTCCGAGCTGAGGCTCCTGAGGCCTCTGAATGCCGTCCACTTTGTAGTTGGCGAAGTGCGGGTTTCAGAATGGACCGTCGGGAGTTGTTCTTAGGCCGTAATGATACTTGGCACGGCTCCTCCTGGTTACGAGCGCTTAGCTAATCCCCAGAGCACCCTTGGTAAACATCTCTGAGTGGCTTTAACCACACACAGGTCAGGAGGCTTCTGGAAAATAAACACTCTTGCTGCCAGTTGGGGGTGTTGGGGCTCTGGTCTTGGATTTGATATGTGGCGAAGGCTGCCATTGTTTACTAAGCCTTCATGATTCAACAGCTCTTCAAGAACTTTCCTCTGTTCTTGTGTGGAGCTCATGACAGGCAGTGGTGGTGGAGCTCCGGCCCTCTCTTCCCACAGGCACAAGCCCGGTTCCTGAGTCCCAGGGCTTCTCGGGAGGTGTCTGCCCTCCTCTTCCAGACGCCCTCTGCCCTGTGTCCCGGGGCCCTGGGCCTGTGCTGTGCTGAGGAGAGACTGCAGGGGACCGGCTCCCTGCTTCTCCCAGATGGGCAGCACCTTCCGTGTCGGGAGCTTGCTGTGCTGCTTTTCACTTCTCAGTCTCTCTTAGTTTTTGCGGGTTCTTATGCATGTGAGGCGTGGACTCACACGGTGGGGAACTCAAATGATAACATGAAGGGGAAGAGCCGTCTGAGTGCTGTGATTTGTTCTGTCATCACCCCTTCCTGATCACGGTGACCTGCACTCCTGGAGTGGTGAGTGGAGCAAGCCTGCCCACAGCCGTGTTCCCATTGCCTTGTGATTACTGACTTCTATTTTTAAAATATTGTATTACTTAGTACTATTTGGAAGATGTTCCAGTATATATCAAATTATCAAAAGTCCTTAACCTTGTCTTACACAGTAGCCAGAGCCGTCAGGCAGTTTCAGGTGTCTGAGTTTCCAGAACTCTTGCGATGACATTTGTAGGATTCTTCTTTTAGACTTGGACCAAATTCTGTAACCCAGTATTTGTCCTTCAGATTGACAGAGAGCAGCAGGCAGTGTTTTCTCCGTCACGGGTGTGGTGGGTGGCATCCTGGTGGCATAAAGAATTGCCTTTGGTAACTTGCCCGGAAGGCTGTAGGGTTATTTTCCACTTAGATTTTCCCCTATTTCTTTTCCTTTCTTCTTCTTCTTTTTTTTTTTTTGAGACAGAGTCTTGCTCTTGTCGCGCAGGCCAGAGTGCAATAGCGTGGTCTCAGCTCACCGCAACCTCCACCTCCCGGGTTCAAGCAATTCTCCTGCCTCAGCCTCCTGAGTAGCTGAGATTACAGGAACCTGCCACCGTACCCGGGTAATTTTTTATATTTTTAGTAGAGACAGGGTTTCACCATGTTGGCCAGGCTGGTCTCGAACTCCTGACCTCAGGTGAACTGCCTGCCTCGGCCTCCCAAAGTGCTGGCATTATAGGCATGAACCGCTGCGCTCGGCCTCTGCTCTCTATTTATGCAGATGATCGATAGTTTCAGTGCGTAAGAATCACCAGGGAACTTGTGTGCAGCCCCTGAACCCTGCTTTCAGGGGTCTTGATTCAGTGGGGTGGGATGGGGGGGCAGGGTGGGGCAGGCTGGAGTTGCCGCAGATGACTCTCGTGCAGGTGGTCCATGCCGTTAGGCCGACCTCATGACGCCACACACTGTGAAACCATGCGTCCATGGCCCTTGCCACACACGCCGTGAAACCATGCGCCCACTCCCCTCACCAAACACACACACACGCTGTGAAACCACGCACCCACTCCCCTCACCACACACGCCGGGAAACCATGAGTCCACTCCCCTCATGACACACATACACACGCCGTGAAACCATGTGTCCACTCCCCTCACCACACACACACACACACACACACACACACACACACACACACACCGTGAACCATGCGCCCAGTGTCCTGGCTAGAGCCGAGCACATCCTTGTGTGTCCTGTGCTTTTTGCTGTCTGCAGCAACTGCCTGACCACCTTTTTGCCCAGCATCAGCTTCAATGGGTGTTCAGCGCTCCATGTCATGGCTATGAGGACTTGCTGATTTTTTTTTTTTTTACTGTTGAGCTTTTTTATAAATTAAAACCTATGAGACAGAGAAAGTTAGTTGGTTCAGCCACCGTGGAAAACAGTCTTTGGTGGTTCTCAGAAAAGCCCAAAACAGAATATGCTCCGTCAGTGCCACTTCTGTGTATCCACCCGAGATGATTAAAAGCAGCGTTTTGAACAGACATTGGCACACCCATGTTAGTAGCAGCGTTATTCACAATAGCCAGAAGGTGAAAGCAGCCCAGGTGTCCACCGACAGGTGAATGGATACGTGTGTAGCCACGCAATGGAGTATTACTCAGCCCTCAAAAGGAAGGAGGGTCTGCCACATGCTGTAACGTGGATGAGCCTTGAGGACATAATGCCGAGTAGAGTAAGCCCGTCACAGAGAAGTGCTGTGCGGCTCCACTCGTGTGGCTGGAGTGGTCACATTCTTAGAGACGGAAGGTAGCATGGAGGTGGCCGGGGCTGGGAGCAGAGGGACTGCAGGAGTTCCTGTTTAATGAGACAAGGTTTCAGTTGTGCAAAATTAAGAGTTCTGGGGATGGATGTGGTGCTGGTTGCTCAATAATGGGAATATGCTTAACACGACATAACTGGGGACTTAAAAGTGGTTAAGATGGTATATTTTATGTTAAGTGTTTTTTAGCACAGTTAAAAACATCCCTACATGGTGGCAGGATGATGCCATCTTGGCCAGGCGTGGTCCCTGTCTTGGGTTTCCTCGGGATGCCCTCCTGGAAGAGCATGGCAGGTCGGGGCTGAGGACCCCCCTTTGCTTGCTCTCTTAGCCTCATCCTTTTGGAAGGTCCGGTGTTCCTCAGGTAGCAAAGCTTCTTGCCAGGCCACAGAAGCCCCACGCTAGAGGAGCGGCTCTCCGGCTCCCAGGCTACTTCTCCGTGCAAACCTCTCTGAGAGCTCGCAGTCCACCCCTGTGGCCTCCTCCACGTGCCCAGAGCCTCCTGGGCTCCTCCTCCCCACCCCAACTGGTTTAAGGGTATGTCCTTTACTCAGATGATGGCCTCCGTCCTTCTCCACGGACTGCTGTTCATGTGAGAAGAGGGTGCCAGGATGCTTCCTGTACAGTTCAGGAGGTGACCTCCTGCCCAGTTTGATGAGATTCCACCTTATTCTTGATGGGACCTCCCTCGTGGCCTCAGAAATGTCCATGTGTTGGCAAAACCACCTCGTCTTTTCTTTTTCTCATATGGAGCGCTCTGAAACCATTGCCTTAAACCCCTTCTGTTTCCACTAACTAAAGCTCATACACTTCATCCCCAGAGAGCACATTTTCTTTTATTTATTTACCGTTTATGTATTTTATACATAATATTTTACATATTTATGGAGTGCCTGTGATATTTTCTTACGCGCATAGAATGTGGAGTGGGCAAGTGCAGAGTATTTGGGGTGACCATCACTTTGAGTATTTGTCATTTCCATGTATCGGGAGAAGTTCTGCTTCTCTTCTAGCTACTTAGAATTGTACAAGACATTGTTAGCTCACTCACCCTACACTTCTGTGGAGCAACTAAATCTATGCCTTTCATCTCACTGTACGTTCGCACCTGTTAACTCACCTCTTTCCATCAGGCCTTCCACTCACCCAGCCCTGCCCATCCACTATACCTGTCATTCTACTCTCTGCCTTTGGGAGGGGAATTCCACAGCTCCCATGAGTGAAGACGTGTAGAGTTTTGACCTCCCATTCCAGCCACGTTGTTACAAATCACAGGCTCCCTCCCTCCTTCCCTCCCTCCCTCCCTTTTCTTTCTTTTCTTTCTTTCTTTCAACGGAGTCTTGCTTTGTTGCCAGGCTGGAGTGCAGTGGTGTGATCTTGGCTCACTGCAATCTCTGACTCCCAGGTTCAAGCAATTCTCTTGCCTCAGCCTCCTGAGTAACTGGGATTACAGGCATGTGCCACCATGCCCAGCTAATTTTTGTATTTTTAGTAGAGATGGGGTTTCACCATGTTGGCCAGGCTGGTCTCGAACTCCTGACCTCAGGTGATCCGCCCTCCTCGGCCTCCCAGAGTGAGGCCTCGTGAGCCCTGTCTGGCCATTCTTGCTCATGACCAGGGTTCAGCTTCCACTCAAAAGCACAAGCACAGTGAGCTCGATGACAGCGTTCAAGAACGTCACACGGGACCAGTCTATTCCACTTGCAGAGACAGAGGGAAGGCCAGGAAATCCTTAAAGGAAAAGGAGATGGACCGGCGGGAGAATCCTCATGCCTGGGATTACAGACGTGAGCCACCACACCCATCCCAGCTCTTGTTGTTTCTTTTGGTCGGATGGCATTCCATTGTGTGCACATCCCCATTTCTTTATCCATTCCTCTGTCACTGGACACAGGTTAATTCCGTATCGTTGCCGTCTTTGCTGCGATAAACATGGGAGTGCAGGTATCTTTTTGATACAGTGATTTCCTTTGAGTAAATACCCCATCGTGGGATTGCTGGATCATAGGGTGTCGTTCTGTTTTCAGCTTTTTGAGAACTCTCCATTCTGTGTTCCATAGTGGTGGTACTAATTTATATTCCCTCCAACAGCAGCTGAGAGTTCCCGTTCCTCTGCATCCTCACCAGCATCTGTGTGTGTTTGCGGTCTTTTTCATAGCCATTTGAAGCTGGGGTAAGGTGGTATCTCATTGTGGTTTTGATTTGCATTTCCCCGGTGGTTAGTGATGTTAAGCATTTTTTCATATACCTGTTGGCCATTTGCATGTCGTCCTTTGAGAAATGTGTCCTTTGCCTACTTTTTCATGGGATTATTTACGTTTTTCAATTGTTGTTATTTGAGTTCCTTTTGAGTTGTATTTTGGATGTTAGTCCCTTACTGGCCAAACAGTTGACAGATATTTTCCCACATTCAGGAGGCTGTCTCTTTACTCTCTTGTTTTCTTGGATGGGCAGAAGCTTATTACTTTGATATAGTCCCATTTGTCTATTTTTGTTTTTGTTGCCTGTGCTTTTGAGGTCTTAGCTATAAAATCTTTGCCTAGACCAATGTCCTGAAGTGTTTTCCTTGTTTGCTTTAGTATTTTTATATTTTCGGGTCTGAGGTTTCAGCCTGTAATCGATCTTCAGTTGGTGTTTGTATATGGGGAGCACATTTTCTTTTGATTGACACTGCCGAACCAAGGGTATACTTTCAACATGGTGGTTGATGGCTGTACTTGAAGCGTGTTCTCCTCATGTCCACGGCGACATCCAGACACCGCCTCCAGGGTGCATGTCCTCTCCTGGCCTCGCACAGCCAGTGTGGACATGGGCTTGGATTGCACACCCTTAAAACATCCTCCCTGCCCCTTCCACATCCGTCAAGTTAACGGTGTAGGGGTTGTCAGGTAATAGTGCACTATGCCTATGCCCTAGGGTTTTGGAAATGAGCCTCAGGAAGCCCAGCCGAGCAAGTAGGGGATTCAGCCTGGAGGGGTCAGGGCTGGGGCTGAGACCCAGGTTTTCTCCCGCCGGTCCATCTCCTTTTCCTTTAAGGATTTCCTGGCCTTCCCTCTGTCTCTGCAAGTGGAGTAGACTGGTCCCGTGTGACGTTCTTGAATGCTGTCATCGAGCTCACCGTGCTTGTGCTTTTGAGTGGAAGCTGAACCCTGGTCACGAGCAAGAATGGCCAGACAGGGCTCACGAGGCTTGGTTTATCCAAAGTAGTGACTGCGGGTTTTTCAGCGCAAGAGGCTGTGAAGGGAGGGATTCCTCCTGGTGCCCCTGTGCCCTCCAGCAGCTTCTGCCCGTGGGAGGTGTTGGGCACGCCACCCCTGTGGTTGGAGGGCTCTGGAATAGCAAGCCCTGCAGCTTCAGTCCTCCCTGTGATAGGGGCCTGGTCGCATGGGGACTGAGAGGCAGCACCAGGGATCTGGGGACCTAGGGATGTGGCCAGCAAGTATCCAGGCTGAGAGCCCATCACGTGTCAGTGCTCCTGAGGGCTGGGGTCTATGTGGAACCATCCGCCTGAGGCGCCAGCCTTCTGCCTCAGGACAAGCCAAGCTCTCTGTTCCTGCCTGGGGCAGGACCGGCCCCCGGGACACACCCCCTCAGGCACGAGGAGTGTGCAGGGGAGCCACCTGGAAGCAGCCTCCTGCGGAGTCTGTGGGAATGTGGATCCAGCCTGCTCACTGGGTGATGGAGATGGATGCCCGCGGGCTTCAGAGTACTCAGGTTTCTGATGTGGCCCATCAATGCCAGAATGAGGCGTTGACCCCAATGACATGAGACAGAGGCTTTCCTGGGTGTTGTAGGAGATTGCCTAGTGCGCCGTCTGTGGGAGCCCAGCACTTCAGAAGAGGGCTGTGTCACTCTCACTTTCCAGTGTTTTTGAACCTGTCCCATTTCTCCCTCATTGCTAAATGGTTGTATTTATCATGGTCTTGGCGTCACTGGGAATTGCAGAGCATGGTTAGCAGAGCCTGGCCCTCCGAGATCTTACCCCAACTCCCAGCTTTGCTGAGTGGGTTCGTGCTTTGGGGCAAGAAGCTTGTTTCTAAATTGGTGTCGGATGCTCCCGACTCTGCCTCCTACTCTGTAGACTGCAGGGTGGCTTCCCCACCGAGGGAGATGGCAGGCAGTGTGCCCTCTGGTGAGAGAGAGCCATCCCAGCTGGGAGAACCCTGGGGCCTGGTACTGCCTGACAGATGCCTCTCCACTGGCCTCCTGCTGTTTCAGGTCCGGCGATGGGGCCCTGAGGGGTGTGAGGCGGGTGGTCTTGGCTGTGAAGGCGGAGCCTGCAGCCTGCCGCCTGTGACCACCCTACCTGCTGCTGGTTCTGGGCACAGGGGCTGGGAGGCGCCATTGCAGATGTGTACATACGCGATTTTTATTTATTTGTAAATAAATTCTTCCCACTGAGTTTGTGAAAATTTACAGGCCCTTTGACTAATGCAAAACAACTTATATATCTCATTCAAATGTTCAAATGTTTCAGAAAAAATATCTCTTGGCTTGCAAAGATTTCCTTACTTTTGTACTGATATTTTTAACTCCCTGAGGTTGGAAGCTTTGGGAAACTCTGGAGAGAATGGTAACGGCGTTCAAGGCTAGCTCCATCTTTCATCTCCCTCATAGAGTTCAGTTTCTCTTCCAAGACCTTTCAGTCATAAATGGTTTTTCCACGAAGCTGCTTTCTAACCCTGGTTTACCTGTGTGAGGACAGATGGGGTCTCCTTGGTGCCAGCTACTCCTTCTGCACCCATCGCTATCCCCTCTAGATGCCCAGCAAGGGGTCTGTTCCTTGGGTGGGCAGAGGAGACCTCTCTGAGGGGACGTGGAAGGGAGAAGGCCATGGTGTACTCTGTGTGAAGAGGCTGTGGTCAGAGGGAGGGCTTATGACTGTCCTTGGGTGCGTGTGAGGGCTCAGGGCCCGGGCCAGGCTGCAGGACATCTGCTCACAGGCTCTTGGTAGCTTCGTTCCAGAGACGGAAGATGCCCCAGAAACATAAAACTAATGCTGAGCAAGGCGGGCTCCAGCCGTCCTCCGTGCCCAGCCAAACAGGCATGGGATGGCGAGGGGCGCGGGGGTGGCCAGAGGCTTTATAAGGAATTGGCTCTTCCTCTGTGTTTGGAGGAGGAGCTGGGCGCTGGAAGACCAGGGGAGGGGCTGTGTGAGCACTGGATGAGCCGGTGCAGGGTTTCGGGGCCCCATGGGCAGGGTGCTCAAGTGACAGGAAAGGTCAGTGGCTGTCTCAGGGCAGAGGGCCGGGCCCAGCGCATGAGGTTTGCAGCGGGCGCGTTTTAGTCAACAGGATGGCTTCTGTTAGGGGACCATCAGATATGGTTGACCAGACCATCAGTTATGGTTGCAGTGTGCCTCTACGTGGCCGTGGCTGACTCGCAGAGAGGAGTTCCCTGGCAAGCTGCTGGGAGGGTGTGCCCAGGATCCACCCGAGGCTGCTCTGGGGGCCTGGCTGACAGTGACTGGGACCTCTCCTTCCAGGGGTGCAGGTGGCCTCCTTGGCCAATGTCGGGGTCCCCGTTGCTCATTCAGTGGTGCAGTACCAGCTCCCTGAGTGGGGCTGGGCGGGGCTGTCACAGCATTGCCCGGCACCTGCTTTTTATGTGGACCTGCGCTTGTTCCATGACAGGTGAAGAGGATGGGGCCTTGGGCCCAGGCTCACGTGCCACTTGCTCAGTCTAGCCAGGGAGCCTTGGCTTTGTGCCCCAGGTTGTGAGGCTGGGAGCGCTCACACTCCACTGGCTTAACTGCGTGCCTGGCTCAGATCCTTGCTGCATCCTCTGGAGTCCCAGCACTGAGTTAGAAGACGAGGCTCAGGCCACTGCTGATCATCGCGGTGCACGTTGAACTTTGAAGTGGCTGTTTCATGTTGGAGTCTGAGTTTCCTCATTTAAAAAATGGAAACGGTGAACAACAGGGTTCCTCGGGCATTCGCTGAGACAATCTGCAATCGTTCTGGAAAGTAAAGCGCTACACCTGGGGATCACTGATTTTACTCTTGTTGTTATGTGTGGGTCTTCTGGAGAGGTGAGGAAAGGAACCTAAAACTCTAAAACTTGCTGAGCACCTCCTCTGTGCCAGGTGCCTGGTGGGTGCTTTTTAAACATGATTTCATTTCCTCTGAAGAGTGACACTGTTAGGTAGTATCTCTGTTTCTACAGGTGAAATAAAATCGGGGCTTATTGAGGCCATCTCCCCGGCATTGCATAGGGGTAGGGGCTGTGGCTGACCCCTGTCGTAGTGAGTGCGTGCTGCCCTGGACCCGGGTCCGCAGAGTCCGCACATCCTGGGTCCCAGAGCAGCAGCTACAGAGGTTCCTTTTGGCCTTGTTTGGTGTGCAGAATCAGCTTTACTTCTGGGGGACAGCTGGAACTGAGTGTGCCTTCTTTATCCTGCAGGACTCCAGAAGACCTTTCCAGATTCGTGGTTGAGCTGCAGCAGAGGGAGCTTGCCTTGAAGGACAAGAACAGCGCTGTCACCAGCAGGTAGACCTGGCCGCGCAGGGCACTTGTGGGATGCGTTTGCTTTGGAGAGCTGGGGCGAGTGAGAGTGTGTGCCCCTTGGCTCTCGGGGCACGGCGGTACTTCACCGTGTGGGTGGCCCTGGTCTGGAATGGGAAGAGGCAGCAGGGATTTGAGAGAAGGGTTTGCCCCATGTTCCACCATGTGCTGTGAGCCTCAGCTGAGGCACCACTGTCCATCATTCTGACAACGTGCTAAACTGCCATGGGGTCTGGGGGTTGGCCTCCTATTGTGGGGTCCATCCTTGGATCAGGAGGGATCTCGTCTTCCCAGCAGGGTGGGGCCTCATGTGGTCTTGGGAACCAGCCCGTCCGTCACTAGCGGGCCCACCCTGAGTCTTCACGTCAGCGTGAATGCAGGTGTGATTAGAAGCGGCTAACTATGAATAGCAAGAGACATGCCCGTCACTCAGGAAATCCAGAGGGCTTCAGGGAACCTGGGATGACAGTCAGATACATGTTTCTTCTTATCCCACACCCTGGCTTTTCTCTGGTTTCACTCATGGCTGTGAGGGGTCATACCTCTGACATCACACACAGAGGCAGAAAGGAGAGGCCTCCTTCTTGGATCTTTTCTGCACAAGGAAGCCTTTCCTGGGACCCCCACTGCCAGCAAGTGCCCCTTATGCCTCCTTGGCTAAAAAGGGGTCTTATGCCTTCCCCTGACCAGAAGATGGAGTTACCACGAGGGACTGAGCCCCGTCCAGTGGAACCCATGGGGCTGGTGGGCAGTGGGGTGGAGGGAAGGGCCGTGCAACGGGGCTGCAGGGGAGCTCTGTGCCCTGCATGGCTCACCAGGCCATGGGTCTGTGTGGAGGGCCTGAAGCCCACCTGTTTGCCATTGATGATCAAGCTCAGCCTCCTCCTCCTGCAGAGAGAGTGTTTTAATAATTTATTAATAGCCAGAAGGAGGTTTCTTATTTTGGGGGCTGATGTCACTTTGAAAATTGGCTTTTCGAAGCATCTGGGTGTGTTGGACATAATCATATCAATTTACTGAAAAGCCTCAAATGATAAAGATTGCCTTTTGCTTTCAAAGCCACTGTCAGATGAAACAGGCATTAAAAGTGATTTGAAGTTAAAGCTTTCACATTTTACCAGGCGATCCTCATCATTTTACTTTGGAAATGAAACAGAATGAACTATTAAAGGAAAGGAAACTTGGCTGTACTTTTCTCCCACCAAAGAGGGAGGTGCTTCCTGAAATTATTTGCCTTGACCAACAGCAGCAGGCCCGTCTCTGTGTCCAGTGCCACATGGAAGGGAACGTTCCCATCTGCTTGCCGTCTGTGCTGCCTTCGCTTGGTCACAGATGTGGATTGAGCCCATGGGGGAATTGGTTTGGGAATGGGGTCTCTGCCTCAGGGAGCAGCCTCTACAGTGGGCGGGTGGTCCTCACAATCCCAGCCTTGGCTGGCCTCTCAGGACCTGTGGGCTCCCCCTGAGAGCTGGAGCGCCCGCCCTGGGGAAGGATGAGTCTTGGGGCACCCCATGGAAGCGCTTGGTGCTCCGTCCTCTTCTGTGAAATGGGGTCTTGGGGTTGAGACAAGGTCCTTAGTACTGCTCCGGTCTGGGAGGCCAAAGGGAGAAGCTGCCCTGAAATCCTGGGTTCTCACAGGCGTTTCCCAGCTGGGCTTCATGTGTGTGTCGGTGTGCTGGCTTCCATCCCTCCTGTGGCTTACTGCCCTGTGTGGGCTTCTTCAGCCGAGGTGCAGGCTCCAAATGGGGCTGGTCACACCCCTGCCACCCACTGCCAGGAGTGCTGGAGATGCTTCCCTGAGATGGGGCAGTGGAGAGGCGCGGGAGGCCTCTGGGCGTGAGGCTGGAGTTCCCGGTCCCTCCTGCCTGCAGGGCCTGGGGGGCGGCTGGTCTGCTCCTTGCTTTTCGTGTGACTTGGGCAGGCGCCTGGTCCTCTCTTCATCTCTGTGAACCGAAAGGTACTGGCAGTAACGACTGGGTTGCTGTCAGGTCTGAGCCTCCTGAGCCGCGCCTGGGCACTAACCGTCCCCAGGTCTCAGTGGTGCTGCTTGCTGGTGGGTGGACACTTCTTGACCCAGGCTTTCTGGGGCCTGGTGACACCGAGTGCCTGGCCCTTTTGTGCACTTCCAAGGCCCAGGAAGGAGGCAGACCCTAGGATAGGCGGCGCTGGCGGTGGCCACTGAGGTGTGGATGAGTCCAGTCGTGGCCTCGGCACTTGAGTTCTGGCCTGTCCCCTGGGCTGCTGCTCTCTTAGGTGGCGGGACACCATGTTCGTCGTGGCTTGCCATGGCGGGGTCAGGGAGCCTTGCACGGTTGAACAGCTGAGCACATTTCTACAAGTCTCCTACAGGCAGTTGGACAGAAATGCAGATGAGCGTGAGGGAGGTGGCATGGCAGAAGGTGTGAGGCCACGGTGGCCCGAATCCCTGAGGGCTTTGCCAGGCGGGCCTCAGTTTAAAGTCGCTTTTGTTTGTTTCTCATTGAACGTAGCTTGTAGTCACTGAAGAAAGAGCCCTGGTCCAGCTGAGGTCACAGGTCATGAGGGCAGCTTCCAGGCATTTTCCCTTGTCTGTGCTTGTGGCGACATGTGCTCCCCTCTGCGGTTTGTACCAAGTTGGCCGTGTCCGTCTTTCCTTGGTAGTGAACGCTGTTTTTGCCATCTGAGGAGCTTCTCAGGGTGCGGCTCCGCTGCCCTGTTCCTCACTAGCCCAGTGCCCAGTGCTCCCTCTCCAGGGCAGTGCCCTGGTCCTCGCTGCCCAGTGCCCAGTGCTCCCTCTCCGGGGCAGTGCCCTGTTCCTCACTAGCCCAGTGCCCGGTGCTCCCTCTCCGGGGCAGTGCCCTGTTCCTCGCTGCCCAGTGTCCGATGCTCCCTCTCCCGGGCAGTGCTGCTGTGACGGTGCCACCGGTGTGGCTCGTGTGGCAGCATCTCGGAATGCTGGTGTCTCAGGCCGAGCTTCTGAAGTGATGGCTGGGTCAGTCGTGTGCCTGTTTTCAGGAGCTTGGCTTTTAGAAGATGAATGTTGTCTATCAGCCAGTGTAGCGTGCCTGTGAGCGGCCTGCATCGCGCAGTCTTGTCTCACTTCCTGGGCGTTGTGTAACCTCCTCCTCTGCTGATCTGATGTGCAGAACAGAGCGCCCTTCCCGCAGTTGCTGTCTTGGTGACTCGGTGTTCCTTTCACCAGTGTGACACACGTCCATGTCCCTGAAGCCAGAAGCCAGCAGGTACCTCAGCAGGTCCTGTGGGTCAGGCTTCTCTGCGGAGTTCCTGCCGTTGCTGCCTTTGTTTAAGTTTGCATCATTTTCTCTCCATAGTTATACTGCAATGGCATTCCAGCCTGTTTCAGGGAAGAGCCCGGACTCTCCCACCCAGAAGAGTTCCGAGGCAGGGAAGGCAGCCAAGGGAGGGTCTGATGGGAACTTGCGGTAAAAGCCGGTGCAGGAAACAGATCATCCGGCAGTGAGCAGATGCCGAGGCGGAAGCCATCGCCTGCCTCGTTTGAGGAAGACAAAATGACACCGTATCTCGGAGTTAGCTACCGGGCCACCAACCAGCCTGGAGCAAGAAGGAGTTTTCCTAGCATTGAGCTGTGGTTTTGACCCCTTTTACTGGTGAAGCGCAGTTCCAAATGCTGCTGTGAGCTGGACTGAACTTTCTTTCTGAATGTTTCTGCGCTCTTAGGACTGGAGGCTGGAAGCCCCACAGTGGCACCTGTGCTGCATCCTGGTCTTGGGGCTGGAGTTTGTAGAGGCAAGAAGCTTCTGGAACTCTCAGTGTAGGACTTTGCTTTCCAGGGTTGCGAGGAGTCTGCTTGTTAGCTTTATGCGGGTTTGTTCAGGTGCTGCGCTGAAATTCCTGTCTCACAACAGAGAGCGTGTCTGTGGGGCTGCTTGGGGATTCAGCGGGAGGACGTTGATAACGCACCTGGTGCAGCAGTTCTCAGCAGTCCCCGGGACATGGTGCTGTGGCGAAGGGTCCGGGGCTGGCTGTGGAGCCAGGGGCAGGCAGGGCTCTCAGTGGACAGTGGGGCAGCTTACAGGGTACTGGCTAAAAGGCGCTCTGGAGGGCGGGGTACCTGAGTGCATTTCGGCCTGGGAGTTGGGTCAGAACCACCAAACCCTGCCTCCTGTGTGTTTTTCCCTTCCTTTAGCCGTGGACAGATGGGGCATCATCGGTCACTGGTGTGAACAGAGCCTGTCAGAGCTCCTGGTCCTCTTTACCTTGGGGCAGGAGTTTCAAGGCAGTGCGAGGGAGCCTGGCCTTGTTTGCACTTGAGCTTCGGTTTTAACTCTTTGAATCTGAGAATGTGCCTCCTGGTTGTGGTACTGAGGACAGGGCATGCAGTTCAGAATCAGTGGGTGGATCTGGTGTGCCTTCTGCTCACGCTTCACACAGGGTGCCCCGGGGCTGTCTTGTAGCCTCCCTTCCCTTTCCAGGCCCTCTTAGTCTTCTTGGATTTTAGGGACCCAGGCATCCTGCTACCTGGCGTCCCCAGCTCTGCCGTCCGCAGCTCTGCCGTGGGTAGAGCCGGGACAGGAGGCTGCAGTCCTTTGTGGCCCAGCCCGTGACCATGCTGTCATCTTTCAGATCTGGAGTGGAACAGGCCGACGTGCTCTGAGGGCTCTTGAAGAACAGGACTGGGGAGCTCTGGCGGGGATGCGTGGGGCCGTGCTCTTGGCAGTTTCTCTGCTGTGCCGGAAATAAGGCCATGCTTTGGAGAGGGCTGGTGGCGCGAGCGGGGCCTCTCAGGACCCTGTGAGGGCTCCAGAGTTCAGGTTTCTCATCTGTAATCGTGATGATGAATGACAATGGGGATGATGAGAGCAGTCAGTGTTTATCCCACATCTGCCCTCACCATGCGCTGTGCTGTGCTTCACGTGCAGCGTCTCACTTGAGCCTCACAGACGCTCCCAGCTAGAAGCTCTTATGATTCCCTCTTTTGCAGGGGAGGAACTTGAGTCCCGGGTCAAACAGCTGGGAGGTGGTGAAAGCAGGACGTGCGGCCAGGCCCGTGGGTCTCCAGAACTCTGTGGGATGTGTTTGCAGGTGCATCCTGGGTCCCTGCGGGACGCGTCGTGAGGCTGCCACCTCAGCCTTTGGCCTTGCTTCTCTGCCTCAGCAGAGACCCTGGGTCATGGATCCTGCCTGGTGCTGTTTTGCCTGTTTGAAGCCTCAGGTATCCTCCTCAATGCTGACTTAAGGTAGAGCCGACTGAGAGGTCCACAGAGGGGAGCCCTGAGGGACGTGGATGCAGATGGAGCTCTTCGTGTTGGGGTCTGCCCCGGCCTCCCCTGCCGGTGCCCTGTGAACGTCGGCTTTCCCAGCAGTACGTTCCAGCCCGGGCTCTGATCGCCACAGTTTGGCAGTTTGTTTGGAGGTCCCACTTTGCTGCCTCCAGGCAGAAGAGCCCTTGACCTGAAACCACCAGGCTGGCATGTCCTGGAGCACCTGGCCGCGTGGTGCTTCCGGGTGCCTGGGCCTGGCCTGTTTCATCTGCTGCTGCCATCAGGGGCCTGGGCAGCGTCAGGAGGAGGCAGGCCCTTGTCAAGCAGAAGGGACGCGAGAGGCATTGGGTGTGATGAGTGGGTATCACCGTGTTTTCTGTCACAGATGGTACTTTTCTGAGCCTCTTCCTGCCTCAGGTTTCTGTCGCCTCCCAAGAGTGAGTGAAGATCAGTTTACTAGTTATGAGTCTTTCCTGCTCTTGGTCCCAGGCGAGGCCGTCCTCTCAAGGACGTAACAAGGCCTTATCACCTTGTCACCTGGCATCTAATTATGGTGCACTTGAGCCGTCCAGAGACCAGCAAGGTACATGAGATCCACGGTGGCTGGGCTGTTCCCCCCTTGCACCTGAGGGGCCTCCCGCTGGAGAAGCCACCGCTGGTCCAGGCACCGGGCCTGTATTTGCATCTGGCTCTGCCACTCTCCGAGCGAGTCTTTCTGGTGATGGTGACTCCTGCGAGGGGTTTTGAGGCTCAGTGCAGTCGCCTGTGTGGAGTCTGTGGACAGTGCTGGCTCAGGGTGCGGGTTTTTAGCTAGTCCTTGTCGTCGCTGGCACCGTGTCCTGCTGTCACGTTTTGAGGTAATGGGGAAGTACAATTTCTGGGAGCCTAGGTCACAGCAGGGGTACGTTTTCCAGAGGGCTCCGTGGGCAGGATGTCTCCTGTGTGTGGCCAGTGGTGATGATCGAACAGGTTAGGCGGTGGGGGCATCTGGGAGGTCAAGGTGATGGAATTTGCCACGGATTGGTGTGGGTGAGAGAGCGCATCGGGATGACCGGTTCTGGCCTGCCCTTGAACTGACCATGGCCTCAGCCATGTGTTCCCAGCAAGTCTCATGCTCATCCTGACCGCCTGCTCTCAGTACAAGGGGACCCCTGGGGTTGCGGGTGATACGGGTAGAGGTCTTGTCGCGTCTGTTCAGCTTTGGTGCCACTCGACGTAAATGGGCTTTGGCAGGAGGTGTGGAATCAGCCTGAGTCTAATGGGCTGTCTCCACGTGTTCCACGGTGGCAGCCCGCCATGCCTGTCTGGTCCAGGGCTGTGGCGGGGCACACGCCAGGAGCTCTGGGTGGCACTGTGCCCTTTACCATGGGCTCCGTGGCAGCTAGGGGTGCTCCGGCTAGCAGCAGAGAACCCACGTGATCTGTCTGTATCCTGCTCCTGTCCCTCTGCCCCTCGCGCATCCCACCTGCGGCCGGTCCCAAGAGTGTCTCCTGCAGCCCCGACCACGCCTGGGACGCAGTGCACCTGCGCCATAGAGGCCTCAGCCCCTGACCCAGCCCTGCACCAGGGGACAGCCTTTGAGGCTCTGGTCTGTATCTAGAATGGGGCCCTTGATGGCATGTGCTTCCCTGTGGTGGTTTCAGTGTAGATGCGGGCACGTGCCTGCCTTGTTCTTCAGCGAAGGCTGCTCGGGTTAGTTTGGTTAGCGCGCGCCCTTTGGAAAGCCATCTCTCTCGTGAGTCAGTTTTCTGTCTGTAGGATAGGCCCAGTGAGGAGGTTTTTGGGGGAATGTCAGGGACATCCCTGCACCTGGGGTCAGGCACCACACACTTGAACATGGGCCCCTCAGTGAGTCAGGTGCCCCAAAGCGCACTGCTCAAGGTGACAGGAGCAGGCCCATTCTGTGCTCACAGCTGTGCGGTCCACCTGCAGGCCGGTGATGGCTGCCCCGGCAACTCTGGCCTGGTTGGTGGCCTCTGCCTGTCCTTTTGGTTCTCAGTTCCCCTCTCTTCTCCACTGGGACTTTAGCAGGAAAAGAGGACTTGGCGGCACCTGTCCCCGGAGCCAGGCCGTGTGGAGGGGCTGGGCCTTCCCCAGGCTGTCTTTGTGGCACCTGCCTGCAGTGCCCAGACTTGGACGTGAGATGGTGCTTGCGGCATGTGCAGCCGCCCGCTCCTCTGTGCTCAGCTTTGAACCTCCTTGTGGGGCCTCCTCAGTGGGGGTGGGTGGGTACTAGGCCTGTACATTTTGTGGCCAATTAGAGGAAGAGAGAGAAGGGGGGCATGGCATGGAGATGTCTGGGTGAGCGGGTGTCTGTCTCGGGGCCTCCCTCCCTCATGCGGTGCCTTCTTGTTCCTCCAGTCCTTTCCTGATCAGGGCTAGTGAAGTCCCGGGTTGGGGGATGTAGACCCCAGGTGCCCATCCTGCCAATGCTGGGTTCTCTGTGGCCCCCCAGTGTGGTCTGGGCACCTGTCTGAGGCACCATCATGTTTCAGGGTGCAGCTGGGCCTGAGATCAAGCCCCATCTCTCCTGAGAGGGGGTCCAGCCCATCCCGGCTCCAGGGGAAAGCCTGGGTCATCAGCAGGCATGGTCAGGTGTCCTGGCTATGCCCCCAGCATGCGGTGGCTGCCTGGCTTGGAGGGCCCCCCGCGGGGCGGCACTGGCTGGCCCTGTAGGATGCAGGCAGGCTTTGGCAAGGCCGGCCCTGCTCTAGGTGGGTGTCTGACCCTGTTGCCTCCCCAGGCAGAGCCCTCGAGGTGAGCACACGCTCCTCCATGACTGGGCCGGGTCCAGCGTACGCTGCTGCTGGGCTCTGGGGTCTGTCCAGGGCGCCTCCGCCTGCTGCTTCAGCCAGCTTGTGTTGCCTCTTTCAGCAAGATGAGCTGCCATTAATATTTCACACCCAGACTGTTTCCCTGCATGTTTTGCATTTCCATATTTAAAATGGCATTTACATATTCATGGATTTTTAAATAAGTTTTTATTGTTAAGGGATGTGGAAGTGGATGAAATGTGAAACTCCCCCTTTTATTCAAGCACTAGAAAAAAATTTCATCCCAAATGCAATCACTCTCTGAGTGCTTAGTTCTGTGGCAGTTGCCATAGGAGATTGTTCTGGAAGCTGGTGGGTCCCGGGGCCATGGAGCCGCCCTTTCTGGCATGCAGTGTTGTTTTCCAGCCGAGGTTGGGCACAGAGGCCTGGTTGCTCCTTGGGGTTTCTCTTGGCGGGGGCCTGGCCCCGTGCTGGGATGCAGGGCCGGCTCCCACCCACACCCATGGCTCTTCTTTTGGAGGAAATGTCTAAGGCAGACGAGGCTCTTCATCTTGGAAGTGGCTAAGGCTCCTTTTCTCCCTTCTCCCCGGTCACTCGGTGTCCCTGCCCTGGTCGACCTCTTGCTCCTGGCTCTGCGGCTGCGGCTAGGGCCTTGGAGGGCCAGTCAGCCCTGGTGCACTGTCCAATTCTGAGGGGTGCAGGGTGGCACCAGCCCCCTTCACGTTCAGGGTCCTTTGAGGGTCCTGTGTAAGAACGTGTGTGGGGCGGATGCGGGCTGCCGGAGGGGTGCTGGAGTCGCTGTTTCACGTTTGGGTACTGACGAATGTGGCTGAGCCTTTGCCTCTGGGACACTGGCCTGGGGAAGGCCCAGAGGAAGCCACCAAGGCTTGACAAGAGTGGGAGGCCCTGGGAGAGGTGTCTGCAGGGGCCCTTTGGGCTTGGAGGCTGTGTGGGTGATCTCGAGCCAAGCACAGGTCACAGAAGGATGCGCGTCCTGCAGGGGAGTGGTTGAGGGCTTTGGAAGCCTGGCCACCTGGCCCGTGGCGTGCTCTGCTGCAGGGGAGCAGGGCAGGGACTGTGGGGGTCCAGATGATAGACCATAAAACAGGGAAACTGAGGCCCGCGGGGGGGAAGAGACTTCACTCTGGAGTGAAGCCTAGAGCACAGATTTTTCTGGTCTCTATTGTTACTTACTTTTTAATATTTGTAGGCATAAAATTATTTTTTATCATCTCAGGCCTAAATCGCCCACAAAACCTTAGCCTCGAGGGTCAGGGGAAGTGCGGTTCGAGCTGTAGCTGGCCTCTCGATGCAGAGCCCCTCACACTGGCTCCTGCTGGAGCCATCTGGACGGGGGTCTCCCAAAGCCTGGCTTCCTTCCCCCATAGCCTTGAAGGAGGGTGGCGGGTATCCTCTGTGGCCGTGGAGTTCTCAGCAGTCTGCCTTTGGCCCCAGCCCCTGGCAGCTTCTCCCAGCATCAGTGTTGTATTTTCCATACTCTCAGGGTGCCGGGTCATGGGTAGTGCCTGGTTCCTCCTGAGACCAGAGGCAGGACACAGAGCTCAGGGCTGTGGCCCTGGGGGCATGGCAGGGGGGTTCACCCTCACTGCTGAGGGTGGGGGGCATCTCAGGGTGCAGCCTGGGTCTGGCAGCTCCCCCACCTTGGCAAGCCCTGGACTGCAGTCGGTGAGCTCGGAGGGAGGGTGGTCCTGTGAGCTAGGGTGGGGTGGGGGTGCGGGGAGGGTGGTCCCATGGGGTGGCTGTGAGTACACCGCTGGCTCAGGGGATTGGGCCATGTGCTCCCTGTGGCGGCCAGGGCTCAGGCTGTGGCCGTGGTGTGGGGTGCTTCCTGGGGGTTGGGCCCTCCTCACCCTCCTCGCCCTGTCTGGGTGGGCTGGCCACGTAGGAGGGTGAGGCTGAGGCAGCCTAGTCTGCTCATCCTCCTTGCCTCTGGCCTCGGCGCTGGGGCGTCTGCTGAGGAGGAGGACCGCCCGTCCTGCCGGGACCTCGGGCCTCTCCGATGCATGTTGACCCCAGCTGAGAGGTGTTCTCTTTGTCTCTCTTGCTTTTCATCTGGAAAATCGGGCCCAGGACTCTTGCTTTACAAGAGGAGTGGAGGATTGAAGATTTCGGAAGTTCTGACGTCGAGCAGGTGCTCAGGAATGGCGGCGTTGTTCGCAGGAGTGGGATCTGTGGTCCCTGTCTCTGGGTCCTGCTCACTTGACCCCTGAGCCTTTCTTTCTTGTTTGTATTGGGGTCAGTTCCACCCTCAATGGGTGTCCTTGAAGGGTACATGCAGCCCGCCTGGGGGAGGGCAGAGGAGTGCTGGCCTTCCTCTCAGTGCTTGCTCAGCCCCTGGGCATGGGGTTCTCAGAGTGAGGGGCTGCAGGCGATGGCGGTGGGGTGGTCTTGAGAACGGGGGAGGCCCCGTCTACTGCCTCCCCTCGGGCCGACTTCTCCTAACAAGCCGAAAGTGTGCGTCTGGCTTTCATGTCCCCAGTCCCCACCTCTTGATGTGGTTTTCCTTCTGTTTTGTCAATAGAATCTGTTTTCAACCTCTCCATGCTGAAGTGCTTATCTCCCCAGGCCACTTGGTCTGGCGCCTGCCTTGCGGTGGTTCTGAGGACGCCTCACTTCATTAGGCTGAGTGGCTCTGGACTAAGTGCACCTGCAGAGGTGACAGCCCCACTGCCAGCCTGCTGAGCGCTGCTGCAGCCAGGACGGTGGCTGGGGAGCACGTCCCCTGGGGCAGCAGATACTTCCTTTCTCCTTCCCTTTGGACCCTGTACGCACACCTGCATTCTCTCACCCTCCTTAGCAAGTTATAAAAAAGCTGGCGTTTCCTCCCACCCCCATGAAACACTTTGTAACAGCAGCCTCAGCCTGCGGTGTCCGGGGCTGCCCGGTGGTGGTGAGAGCGCAGCGTGGGTGTAGCCCTGGTGAAGGGCCTGGGACTCACGGCTCTGCGCTCGGATCGTGGGCTGGCCTGCGCTGTCGGCATAGAAACGCTCTGTGGACGGCAGTGTTGTGTGGCCAGTGTTGTGTGGCCATTGCGTAGTTACCCCATACTTCTGCCTCCTGCTTGGCTCCCCCTCTTTGGAGCCTCCAGGGCCAGAGGAGCACAGGTCAGAAACTGCTGGTCAGGAGACCTTTCCTGGAGAAGTTCCTGTTCTGGTTGTGGATCTGGCCTGTGTGGGAGCCTGAGGTGGCATCTTTGAGGTGACCCGGCACCACTGGGAAAGCTCTCTGTTTCCTGGCTGAGGTTTTCAGGCACTGCCATGGCACAAGCCCATCTGCTCCTGGGGCTAGAGGTGGCATGTGCAAGCTGCAGAAGGGAAGGAGACAATGTGGGCCCCTCATTCGCACGGGCCAAGCAGACCGGTTTACATACCTGCCGCTCTGTGGCATCTCTGTTAGAGAGAAGAAGATGCCTGGCTTCAGCTCCCCAAATCATAAAACGGCATCTGGAAGCCATACACGTGTGAGAAGACGGTGACTGGGTCAGTCCTGTCCTTTGAAAGCAAACATCTTTCTTGGCCCCCAAAAGGTGGTAGTAGAGTCTAGATTTCCTCAAACATTTGGAGAAAAAACGGAAATGAAGACTATTTAAATGTGGTTCGTTGTTGCTTCAGGAAGAGAATAGGGAGATGGGAGAAGGGCCCTGGCTGGGGTTGGTCCCTCAGTCTTTTGATGAACTTCTGTTTCCTTGCTTGTTTTGAGGAGAGCAGCCCACACCCCACAGTGGAGCCTGGAGCAGGGCCAGGGCTCAGGAGCTGCTGTCTGGGGAGACTGAGGTGGGGTCCTTGAGGCCTCCTTTCTCATGCCCGGCACTGCCGAGCCCAGGGCATCATCAGTGGACTTGGGAGCATCCTCTTATGAACACTCTTCTTGAGTTTCCCTGTAATATTCCATGAACTTCGTAAGCTCTGAGCCAAGAGCTTCCTACTTAGCCTTGAAGCTGGCCGCTGCCGGCTCCTTTCCATGCCCGAGTTGGGATTCTTGGTGTGCAGGTGTGGAGAGCAGCTCCGATGCCACAGGCAGTTGGAGTACCCTGTCCTTCCTTGTTTGGCAGAGCATAAAATCAGTCTCAGGCCCTCTCACCATGGCCTCCGCTGCTCAGCCCCAAGGAGACCCCGGCAGATGCAGGGGCCCCCACCGAGGAGTGCTGCTGGTTCAGGGTCTGCCTGTGGAGAACAGGGGCCTCTGGAAGGGACATGCTTTGGGCAGGTGAGTGCAATTAGTTTGAGGGAGGGTGTTGGTGTTGCCAGCATCCTGAGCTCGAGTTGGTGCCATGGACCTGGGAGGGTCTCTTGGTCCTGTTAGGAAACTGGGTAAGAGAGTTGGAACAAAGAAACATCCACTGCTAGGCACCTGTGGGTACCAGGCACTCTCTGGCATCGACCCTGCACACTGGCGGGGAGCCTCTCGCTTTGCCCCGGTTTCCCCGAGGTTGTGGAGCCGCCCAGCCTGGAGTCTGCTTGTGAGCTCAGGGCTGACTATCTCCTAAGCCTGTGCCCTCTCACCATGTTGCGTCTCATCAGGGCGATGCTTTTTCAAGCTTGGATATCACAGATTGCTTCCTCAGGGCATGAGGCTTCTGATGCTGACCCTTTTTTAATACTGGGGCTGAGAAACACAGTCGCGCAGAGTCTGCACAACAGCATTGACGTGGCTGTGACAGACAGTGTTGGTCAGCGTGGGGCAAATGCGGCTTCCTGGTTCTGTCTTGTTGTGCTTGGAGTGGACATAGGGGCTCTAGGAGAGGAAGGGCTGTGACCACTGCCCCAAAGGAACGTTCCCTCTCCTTGGGAAGAGAAACCAGCAGTGAATCCCTTAGAGGACTGGAGAGTGTTGGGCTGCATGGTCCTGGTCATGGCCACGCTTCCCAAAGCCTGGCTGCTCATGAGTTATATGGCGAAAAGAGTCTGAAAATGGAGATCCCTGGACTCACCTCCAAAGGCTCGGATTCAGGGCTCTTTACTGAGGCCATTGCTCCCTTTATGAGTATACTTTTCCCTTGGGCCTGGGACACACGCACACATTTCACCACGAGAGGTGGCTGCAAGACTCCCACACGTGGCCATGAGAGGCGGCCAGAGCTGGTGGGTAATTGTCCCGAGCGTCGTCGTGAGAGCTGGGGGGCAAGAGTCCTGGACGTTGCCCACCGCCTGAGCCTTCCTCTGCACCAGCATCGTCCTCACTTGTTGGGTTGGTCCAGGCCCCTTTAATGACAAACAATTACCGAAAACAAAGAGTTTTTATTTGTGGGGAATCGTATCTATCAGTATTCACCATCTTTGGAAATTAAAATTAAATCATTATTTATAATTATATTTATAATCTCATTAAAAACAATTCATTATCACTTAACAAAATATATTTATGAAAAATGCATTTTCTAACACAAAACAAGACTTAGTGAGAGGAATGGCATTGTTTTTACTTTCTACAAATCTTTTCAGTGTCTGGTGAAGTAGAAGACGGGGGCATCTCGTGTTTGCATCTGCGTCCGTCTGCCGTGGTCTCTTCTTTTGGAGTCTGTGGAATAAGTCTGGCCCCGCACGGGTGTGCCGTTGGAAGAAGGAGGGCCTGGTGGCCTGAGGGCCTCACACACAGGCTCAGCTCAGCCTTGCCTGCTGGGTGGGTGAGGGCCAAAGGCAGGAGCACTCAGCCTTGCCTGCTGGGTGGGTGAGGGCGGAAGGCAGGAGCGCTC
>NC_045441.1:2779224-2783155 GCF_002776525.5 Piliocolobus tephrosceles
GGGCCGAAGGCAGGAGCGCTCAGCCTTGCCTGCTGGGTGGGTGAGGGTGGAAGGCAGGAGCACTCAGCCTTGCCTGCTGGGTGGGTGAGGGCTGAAGGCAGAAGCGCTTACTGTTCCTTCACACCTTTCATGGCTAGTCTTACCTTTCTGGGTAGTGTTTGCTCAAAATTCTGATTTGAGTGTAGGGGGTGTTTTATGTTTGTTGAACATGAGCATCATTAATGAACATCAGTCATTGAATGTCTGGGAAGGTTTCCTCAGTTCTGGTTTTTCTGGAAAAAGTGACTTGTATATCCTGGAAAAGGCCCACTTGGCGGCATTCCAGACAGTTGAAGGAGGATGACTCAGCCCGTAAGCAGCAGAGCTGACTTCCTTCAGGTGTTCTTGCCCTGGATGAGCAGCAGGGGTGGCCCCGGGGCCTGGAGATTGTGCCCACCTGATTTCTAGTGGAGCCAAGAACTTGGGCAGCCACAGGTTGCTCTCTGAGAACCCCCACGAATCCAAGACTAGTCTGTAAGAAGAGTGGGTGGCCTCCCCGGAGACATGTGCAGCTGCTGGACACACGTGGGCTCTGGTGACCAGTCCTGTTCAAATGGGCAGATTTTTCTTTTTGTTATCATAGAGAAGCTAATTTCTTATTACTTGTCAACTATTTCCTTAATTAAGTTTCTTACTTAGTTTTAAGTAAGAAACTAGAAGCTGTCTCGTTAAGATCAGGCATGAGGCAAGGAGTCCCACTCACCACTGTATTCACTGTCATACTGGAAGTACTAGCTACAGTGCAATAAGACAAGAAGAGGGAATAAAGGAAGGAAGAAGTAAAAATGTCTTTGTTTGCAGATGACATGATCGTCTATGTAGAAATTCTGAGAACTAACAAAAGAACTTGTAGAATAATGAGTGGTGAGAGAGAGCAGGGTACGGACCATACACACCGTCAGCTGCTTTCCTGTGTACCAGCAACAAGCAGAGGGAATTTGAAATCAACACCCAGTACGGTTTACATTACTACCAAAAAACAGCTTAGACACAGAGACCTGTACAGGGTATGTGTGAGGAAATCACCAGACCTGATGAAATAAATCAAAGCTGTAAATCAACGCAGCGACATTCTATGTTCATGGATAGGAGGACTCAGCATTATCAGTTCTCTCCAGAGGGTCTGCGTTCATGGATAGGAGGACTCAGCATTATCAGTTCTGTCCAGAGGGTTTATGTTCATGGATAGGAGGACTGAGTATTATCAGTTCTCTCCGGAGGGTCTGTGTTCATGGATAGGAGGACTCAGCATTATCAGTTCTGTCCGGAGGGTCTATGTTCATGGATAGGAGGACACAGTCTTATCATTTCTCTCCGGAGGGTCTGTGTTCATGGATAGGAGGACTGAGCATTATCAGTTCTCTCTGGAGGGTCTATGTAGTCCCAGTCAGAATCCCAGCAAGTTATTTTTGTGGATATCAACAGATTCTAAAGTTTATATGGGAAGGCAAAAGATGGCAATGGCCAGCATAACACTGGTGAACAAAGCTGGAAGACTGACACTCCCCAATCTCAAGACAGCATGAAACCACAGTGACCAAGGTGGCCTGGGCCAGCACATCACCGGTGAACAACACCGGAAAACTGACAGCCCCCGACCTCAAGACTTAGTGTGAAACCACAGTGATCAAGGGGGCACGGGCCAGCACATCACCGGTGAACAACACTGGAAAACTGACAGTCCCTGACCTCAAGACTTAGTGTAAAACCACAGTGATCAAGGGGGCATGGGCCAGCACATCACCGGTGAACAACACCGGAAAACTGACAGTCCCCGACCTCAAGACTTAGTGTAAAACCACAGTGATCAAGGTGGTGCAGGCCGGTAAACCACGGTGATCAAGGTGGTGCAGGCCAGCACAACACCAGTGAACAACACTGGAAAACTGACAGTCCCCGACTTCAAGACTTAGCATAAAACCGCAGTGATCAAGGTGGCGTGATGTTGATGGAAGAATGGACAAACAGGTCTGTGAAACAGGTCGGAGAGCCTCGAAATAGACCCACACAGATATACTCGGATCATTGTGGACAGCAGAGCAAAGGCAACTCAGAGGAGAATGGTCTTTTCATCAAATGGTGCTGGAACAGCGGAACAGCCACAGGGGAAAAATCTAGACACAGGCCTTACCCCTTTCTCAAAAATCAACTCAGGATGGATCACACACCTGAGTGTAAAGCACAAAACTTTAAAACTCCTGGAAGATAACAGAGAAATATCTAGCTGACCTTCAATTCGGCAGTGACTTTTAATATACAACACCAAAGGCACAATCTGTGAAAGAATTGATGAGATGGACCTCATTAAGGTTAGAAATTGCTGCTCCGCGAAGGAAACTGTCGAGAATAAAAAGAGAAGCCACAAATGGAGAAAATATTTTTCATTGTCATGCACAAGACATATCTGATAAGGACTGTTATCCAATTATACAAAGAATTCTTCAAACTCAGTGGTAAGGAAACAGACCACCCAATTAAAAAAATGGATGAGCTCTGAACAGGCGCCTCACCAAAGCAGAGGTATGGGTGACGGAGAAGCACGTGAGGAGATGCTCAGCATTGCATCGTTAGGGAGCAGCACGTGAATGCACCCAGACCTCACTGCACCTGCTTAGAACATCGTCAGCACCAAACGCTGGCGAGGACGTGGAGCAACAGGAACTCTCCCCATTGCTGTGGGGACGCAGAACAGTGCTGCAGCCACTTGGAAGGCACTTTGGCAGCTGCTTAGAAAAAGAAACATTCTGTACACAGCTCTGCCTCTTGGAGGTTGTCCAAATGAGTTGAAAACTTATGTTCACACAGAAACCTGCACACAAGTGTTTATAGTAGGTTTATTCAGAATCATCAAAACGTGGAAGTGACCGACATGTCTGTCTCAGTCTGGGTTTGTGTTGTTATAAAGGAATACGTGAGGCTGGGTAATTTATAAATAAGAGGCTTGTTGGGCTCACGGTCCTGCAGGAAGCATGGCGCCGGCACCTGGCTTCTGGTGAGCGCCCCAGGTAGCTTCCATTCGTGGTGGGCACTGAGGTGGCTGGCACCACGTGGCGAGGAAGGGGGAGAGTGTGAAGACGCCAGGCTGCCTGTAGCAATCAGCTCTCCTGGTAACTGATGAAGGGAAATCAGCTCTCCTGGTAACTGATGAAGTGAGGACTGCTCTTTAGCATGAGCTGTCATGAGGGACCTGCCCCCATGGCCCAAACCCCTGCTCCCAGGCCCTGCTTCCAATCCTGGGGATCAGATGTCAACCTAAGATTTGGAGGGGTCAGGAACCATACGCTAACAGTGTCCTATAGGTGAGTGGATAAATGGTGGCATGTCCATTCGCTGAATTCCTATTCTGAGCTGAAAGGAAATGAGCTACCAAGCCCTGAAAAGACGTGGAAGAATCTTAAATGTATATTGCAGGGTGAAAGAGGACAATCTGTAAAGGCTGTGTACTGTGGGATTTTTCCTCCGTGATATACTGGAAAAGGCAGAACTGTGGACACAGTAAAAAGATCAGTGGTTGCCAGGGATGGACGGGAGGGATGCACAGGGGGACCCAGAGGGTTTTTGGGCAGTGAACCTACTCTGCATGCAGCCGTGATGGTGGACACGCAGTCGCACGCAGGAGACTCTGCTCTGCACGTGGCCACGATGGTGGACACGCAGTCTCACGTAGGAGTGAACCGACTCTGCACGTGGCCCTGATGGTGGACATGCAGTCGCACACAGCGGTGAACCGACTCTGCACGTGGCCATGATGGTGGACACACAGCCTCATGTAGGAGCGAACTGACTCTGCACGTGGCCCTGATGGTGGACACGCAGTCGCACGTAGGAGCGAACCGACTCTGCACGTGGCCCTGATGGTGGACACGCAGTCGCACGTAGGAGCGAACCGACT
>NC_045441.1:2783555-2797175 GCF_002776525.5 Piliocolobus tephrosceles
ACCGACTCTGCACGTGGCCCTGATGGTGGACACGCAGTCGCACGCAGCAGTGAACTGACTCTGCACATGGTTGTGATGGTGGACACACAGTCGCATGCAGGAGACTGTGCTCTGCACGTGGCCGTGATGGTGGACATGCAGTCGCACACAGCAGTGAACTGACTGCACGTGGCCCTGATGGTGGACATGCAGTTACACGCAGCAGTGAACCATCTCTGCATGCAGCCGTGATAGTGGACACACAGTTGCACGCAGGAGTGAACTGACTCTGCACATGACCGTGATGGTGGACACACAGTCACACAGGGCCTGCAGACATGCGTTCCTCTAAACCTGAGAATGTAAGACAAGACAAGTGAGCCTGGGTGTCCGCTGTGGACTTTGGTTTATCAGGGGTAATGAATAGACTGCAGTCGTGCACGGTGCAGGGGAATCTGCCTGGGGGCAGAAGGGTAGATGAGAACTCTCATTTCTGCTCAGTTTTCCTGTAAATCTAAAATTGCTTGAAGAAAGAATGTCTGTAAATTTAAAACAAAAATTAGCAAGTAAGATGAGGCTAGAGAGAGCGGTCCCAGGGGTCAGATTGTTGAGACAAAATGCAGTTGGGGCCGGCTTCCTCCTGAGTCAGCCTCCCTAGCTGCTTGGAGAAGAGAGAGAGCACGCTGAGTGTCAGGAGGCAGTGCCGCGGCAGGTCCACGAGGCACATCCTTCCCCAACCTCTCCATTAGAGACACCTGAGCAGCCCCGGGCAGCTTTCACGTGTGTATGGTCAGGCCCTCGCTGGGGGCTCACAAGACTTGTGTGACTGCCGGTTGCCAAAAGGTGGAAGCAGGTCCTGTGTCATGACCAGAGAGACCCCAGGTGCGATGGCTGTCACATCCTGCTGCCCTTCCCAGCCTGAGCCAGCTGGGACCGGGGTGGGCACAAGGGCTGATGGGGGCTGAAGGGCACAGGTCACCCCGGGGGGGAGGTGCGTGGGCCTGGGGGACACTCCTGAGCTGTCCTCATTGCTGTTGTCTGGATCAGAACCTGGGGGCCCAGCTGGTGCAGGCACGAATGTTCCAGTACCTTTGTGAGGATGGGCCGGGAGGACTTGAGCAAGGACGCTATCAGTGCCTGCGCGGAGGTCCCCTGGGACTGACAAGCTCGTCGGGGAAGCAGAAGCAGCGCTTTGAATTTTAAATTGGTTAAATTCCTTTTCCTCTCGGTCTCAGTTGCTCCCTGTTTCCCTTAGAGAGCCAGGGAGGTTAGTGTCCTCTCATCTCCATGCTCTGCCAATTTTACTGCTTTTCTGTATTTCCTCACCATGAATAGAACTGATTTTGTGATGCTTAAGCCATTTTGTATTTTATTTTATTTTTTTTTAGAGACGGAGTCTCGCTTTGTCGCCTGGGCTGGAGTGCAGTGGCTGGATCTCAGCTCACTGCAAGCTCCGCCTCCCGGGTTTACGCCATTCTCTTGCCTCAGCCTCCTGAGTAGCTGGGACTACAGGCACCTGCCACCTCACCCGGCTAGTTTTTTTTGTATTTTTCAGTAGAGACGGGGTTTCACCGTGTTAGCCAGGATGGTCTCGATCTCTTGACCTCGTGATCCGCCCGTCTCGGCCTCCCAAAGTGCTGGGATTACAGGCTTGAGCCACCGCACCCGGCCTTAAGCCATTTTTAACGTAGCCTCTCATCACAAGGTGGAGAAGTGAGGGGAATTGTGCCTCTCCAGACCATAGAACATGTGTCCTTCCTGTTTTCAAGCATTTGGGCCAAGACTGCCTTTGCAGAGTCCTGAGGTGCGTGGGATGAGCGTGTGCTGTGTGCGGGGTCCACTCTGGGGCCCGAAGAAGGCTGACCCCCTGCTCATCCATCTCTTGCAGGAGCTCCTAGTGTAGTTTGTCAACCAAAATACTCCAGAGGGTCTAAATCTAGTTTAAAGAGTTTATTCAACTGCAAGGTTCCTTGAGGATGACCACCAGAGAAGTACAGATTCCGAAGAATGGAAGTCAGTGTAGTGTTGCAAAGCATGGAAATTTGGGATCATTTATACAGACAAGTTTAGGGAAGCTTAGCAGATCTCAGCGTCCTTCTGTGAGGGGCTTAACGCATCGTGAGAAAGATCGGATTCGATGCGGTGGCCTTTATCTTTCAGGGAAGGTTGATTTAGCTTTCACAGTGAAGACGTAGCAGGCATCTTGTGCCATCTGGTCTGTAGATGCAGGACAGTGAAAGAGGCAGTGAATCCATCACAAAGATCGGTGACTGGAAATGGGAGAGGTGTGGTGTGTGGTCTCTCCTAGTCATTTACGGGACAAGAAGGAAGAGGAAGAGAGAGTCACGGCCACGCTCCCCGCCTCGGCCACGCTCCCCGCCTCGGCCACGCTCCCCGCCTCGGACAGGCTCCCCGCCTCGGCCACGCTCCCCGCCTCGGACACGCTCTCCGCCTCGGACAGGCTCCCCGCCTCGGACAGGCTCCCTGCCTCGGCCTCCAGGGCTTTCTTTCCACTTGGCATAATAAAGTGCGGGTCCTGACATTTTACTTTCTTTTACAAGCAGGAGTGGTAGGACACACCTTTGGAGTTGAGTTTATGTTTGGAATCACTGGGTCCCAGAGAGAGAGGGAGAGAGAGAGGCCCCAGACTGTGGGAGGCTGGCCTCCTTTCCCACACCTGCAGCAGACGATGTGGAGAGTTAAACTCTGGCCTCTCAATTGCTTCCTTATTCCAGATTCCTCGGCCTGTTCATCTGGCATGCCCCTGGGGAGGTCCTGGGGGTGGGGACTGTCATGGCGTGGAGAGAGCTCTGGGCTTAGGGACTTGGCCTTGAGGTGCTGTGTGTCTAGGCCAGCTTTTCTCCAGCCCCAGGATGTGGCGACTGAAATACTTCAGTGGGGAGGCACCCAAATGCTGCTGGCACAGCTCCTTGGATCTCTTAGGTGAGCTCCATGGCTGCGCCCAGCCAGGCACCTGCTGCAGGCCGAGGGCTGGGCAGAGAAATCCAAGAGGAGGGCATTCGGCTCCCGACACGTAGAGGTGCTTTTGATGCGCAGGTGGCATTTCCTGCACCCACTTGGTGCCGGAGTCTGCCTGCCCTGGTGCTTTTACCCCCCTCCCTACCCCTCTGTTGGGTAGTGTTTACTTCACCCTTCTGCTGGGCTCCAGAAGGACAGATTTTTGGACTGGTTGGGAGCGTCCTGGCCCCTGGGAGCCATGAGTCCCTCTGTGCCTGCTGATCCATCTGCCCGCCTGTCTGCCCCTCCAACGGTGGTGGCTGTGTTGTGCACCTTCCTTGTGTGCACACAGGATCCTGGGGGAGGCCGTTGGCTTGAGCCTGGGGTGCAGAGAGCACTCCTTGGACTGCCTCTGACGTGTGTAAAAAATAACTGCATTTGTTTTTCTGATCTGTGGGCAGAAGCTCGAGCCCGCGCGTCCAGCTGTGTGTCTCGCCACCTTGCTCTTGTCAGGGAGACCATCTTGTTAGACAGGTGGCCTCCAGAGGGATGGGATCGTGTGCGTGCTCTCCCCTCATGACTAGAGGCACCTGGGGTTCCTGTCCTGCTGCTTCATGTGTGACTGGACTCTGAGAAGCGCGTGTCCCTTGCGTCCTCATTGTTGGCAGGTAACAGATTCAGACCCACGGCAGCAGGGGCACTGCCCAGTAGGAGCCGTGTGGACGGGAGCCGCAGTGAGCCTGCTAGATGGCTTGGCCTGCTTATGCCTGTCCAAATCCACGGTCCCGCGGAGACAGACCTTTTACTCTTCCATACCTGCCACAGCACATTCAGATGTCCACAGGCAGAAACCTGGGCTTTCCCTCTTCCAGGCCTCTTGTTCTTTCACTCTCTCCCCGCCCCCTGACCAGTGCCCGCCTGGTGTCAGCCCGCTGCACATGTGAGCTGCCTGGAGGTGGGTTAGCCTTGGTGGCCCCAGCTCCCCCAGGATCCTGCAGTCCCCTCATGGAATGCGCCTGTCCAGTCCCTGCCCCTTCCAGCTCTGGGACTGGGAGATCAGAGAGCTGCCTGCCCACAAACCCAGTTTTGTCCTCGGGCTGGGGTCGTGCACCACCTCCACTCTGCGCAGTTGGTCAGCGCCGGCAGCACTCTCCGTCTCCTCACGATCCAGACGTCCTGAAGCCTGGGGAGGGCCTGTGTCTCCCTCTGGCTTTTCTCCTCCTCCCTGTGGTCCGTGTGTCTTGACTGCTGTGTGGGAAGCCTGAAGGTGTAGGAGCAGAGAGAATGCAGCGTGAGTCGAAGATGGGGCCTTGTGCCCCTGGGGAGGCACGGTGTGGCCTGGCGGGCTCGAGGGTGGCCAAATGAATCTTCTGAGGGCAGGTCCCGGCAGCCACCTGTCCTGTCCTCAGAGTGAGAAGGGCAGAGGGAGGGAGCCGGCTTCAGCCCCGCCCAGTGTTGCTGCCAGGACCCCTGGAACGGCCAAGGCCCCAGCTGAGCCTTCAGCCCTCTTGCGGACACATCGTGTTTTCTGCTTTTCCACTCATCCCTCCATGTTACACAGCTCTGGTGGGTTGCCTGTGCCGTTGGTGAGGCCTCTGGGTGCAGGGACTCCGGTCAGGGCCTTCCCTCAGGCAGGGCAGGTCACCTGGCCTCTCCTGAACGGCCATTTTCCGGACGTGGCCTTCCTGTTCGTGTTCTGTGCTTTTTGTGACTCCCGTGCTGACGAGTGAGTGTTTCATGAACTCTGAACTGCCTGGGTCTTTCATGGTGGTCCAGCCTCCTCCGCCCTCTCTCTCTGGCACCAGGGCTGCGTTTTGGGGACTCTAGGCGCGGATGGCCCTGCCACGTTTCAGTAGTGCCGTTTGGGAGATGAGAGGTGGCTGAGCTGCTGATGACAAGTGCGAATCAGTGACAGAAAATGCAGAATAGTCTGGGACCAGAGAACTCTAAAGAATGTATGCAGACCGGGACAGTTGTCCGGCTTCATGAGAACCACGTTCATTTGGAAATCATCTGGGAGGGCGTCAGCTCCTCAACAGGGGACGAAGGCCGGACCAGAGCCCCCGTTAGGAGTTGAAGCAGCCTCCTTGTCACCGACGACTGTGATTTAAAGAGCGTTTTATTTATCGAATACCTCTCAGTGCCGGGGCCTTTCATCCATTTATTCTCATCATGAAGTTCTGAGAGGTCGACGCTATCTTAATCTCTCAGGTGCGAGCAGAAGTCTCTTGCTTGAGGTCACAGCCGCTGGTTGGAGCCAGTTCAGACCGGCTCTGGGGCCATTGCCAGCTGCGTGCCCACATGGGTAGTGGGGTTCTGAGGCCCCAGCACCTCCCCGCTAGGCTTTCTCATTCCTAGCAGGCCTCTGCTCCCGACACCCACAGTGCCGGCTGCTCGCGTGCGTTTCCCCGAGTGCAGGGGTCTTTGGTGGGCATGAGGTTGTAATTGCAGGTGGGTTCCTGTGGGTCTCCCCCTCTCCGCAGGTGGGTTCCTGTGGGTCTTCTCTCTGCAGGTGGGTTCCTGTGGGTCTCCTCCTCTCCGCAGGTGGGTTCCTGTGGGTCTCCTCCTCTCCGCAGGTGGGTTCCTGTGGGTCTCCTCCTCTCCGCAGGTGGGTTCCTGTGGGTCTCCTCCTCTCTGCAGGTGGGTTCCTGTGAGTCTGCTCCTCTCCGGGGAGGTGCTGCCTTTTTTCCCCAGCCTAGACTCCGGGTCGTTTCTGCTCCCTCCCTCATCGCCCGCCTACGCCAGGTTCCTGACATCTGGACCTTGGTCCTTCCTGCCGGTCTGTGTGACCTGGGGCCCGCTCCCCCGTGTGCAGCTGCTCCTCTGTGGCACAGCACGAGGCAGCTTTCCGAGAGGCTGTGTCCGTCGCCCTCAGGAGAATCCCCTCTGGAGCAAGCGTGCCGGGCTGTCCCTGCCGCTCTCTCCCCTGCCCCTTTGGTGCTCCATCGGGGGCCCCACTCTGTAGCCTCCTGTGTCTTGCTGGGACTGGGTGAGTTGCCTCTCCTTTGTGCCCTGTGATCACTTCAGATTTGCATCCATCTCCCCCTTGTCATAAGCAGGGGAGGGCGGGAACGTCTTCTCCGTGGCACTCCCATGACTAGCAAAGGCCTGCGGGCTCCTGCCATCCCTGAGCACCTCTCTCCTGGAATGAGCGGGTCAGGCCAGTACTGTGCAAGACTGTCCCCAAAGTGGGGTCGCTGAGAGGCCCCCTCCACGAGGGCATTCAGATGTCCTCGTCCCACCCGAGTCTGCTCTGTTCTTCCCTGGGAACGAGGCCTCGGGTGTGCTTCGGACTGAACTCACACCTGACTCGGCCTGCTGGCTTTATGCCAGGTTCTCAGTTGTAATCTGCCATTGTTTGAAATGCCCTACTGGATACACAGCAGCATCACTGACAGCTGATTTGCCGGCAGTGTGAGGGGGCGTTATGTATTCTGAGGTCTGTGGTTTCTAACGAAGCCCCGAACCACGGGGACGGTGTTCGTGAGCACCTGCCTGGCGGAGGTGCGTGGCTCACCGCGGGGCTGACGACAGGTGTGAAGCTGCCCGGCGGTCACTCTGCCTCCTTGCAGAGGAAACCTACTAAACTGCACGTTTAAACACTGAGTGGCAGAAGAGGCCGGTCCCCAGAGACGCTCCTGGGCCTCCTCACGCTCTTTCAGAGCTGGGCTGGGCTGGGGTTGTGCTTGGTCCCCCAAAAGGCCGGCGGCGTCAGCCTGTGTCGATTCTTAGTGGCCATTTGGTGCACACTCACTGTGCCTGGCCTGGGCTGTCAGGTCGGTGTCCCCGCTGCCCCCCAGGCCTGAGAGGGGAGACAGCTCTGCAGCTGTGCACACGACCTCCAGGCTCCCTGCTGCGGGCCGGGGGCCTCCAGTGGTCTGGTCCACATCTGCTTCCCTGGGGTTCTGCCCCTTTGCGTGCATCCCCGAGTGCCTGTGTGTTTATTGAAAGTGGAATTCGAAGCTGCCCTCATTACCATCCTCTTCTAGGTGGAGTCTTCAACCTGGGGCCCTCCGAGGTTGCACCTGTGGGCCTCTCCAGTTCATGGGCCGCGCTCTGAGCCTTGCTTGTGTCTGCTTTCGGCTCCCGAGACGCTCTCCTTCATCCTCCTGCCCGGTCTTTGCAGGAACCTGGGCCACGCGGTAGGGATGCCGTCCCTCACTTCATAGGAGGGCTGCCCGGCAGGAAGTGGCAGTGAGGACCGAAGCCGAGGTCTGTCCCTGAGTCCACTGCTCCAGTGCCCTGGGCCGCAGCCCCACCTGTGGAAAGCAGCCCATGGAAGATGACCCCTCGCCAGGAGGCCGCCTGGCCCCACTCGCTTTCTCACCTGTAGCACGGTAAACGTGAGGCGGCCCAGGGGCCAATTGGCTGCTTCCTCAGACACCAGTGCTGGCTCGCGCTTAAAAAGACACTTAAGCTGACTTTCAGGTAGTCCGTTCTGATGTTAAAGCGGGACAAATGTCAGGAGTTCCTCTTCCTCAGTTTATTTTTCAGAACTGCAGTAAATGGCCTCAGGAAGCGCTTAGCTGGAGGTGGGAGCTCAGTCTGAGCTGCAGTTTCTGGAGACTTGCGCTGCTTGGCGTCTGGGCGCCTGCCTCTGGGTGAGAGGGCCAGTGGCCCAGCACCCTGTTTGGAGCCATCAGAAACATACTGCCTCACCTGGTGGGGGTTGTAGCTAGAATGGGTTTGCCACAGCAGGCCCTTGCTCACCTGGGCAGATGAGAACTCGTAAATATTCAGAGGGTTTCTCAGACGCCGTGTTACAGTCTTGTCCTGAGTGTACGGTGGAGCTTGCTCACCAGGCTGCGGAGGCATCACTGCGCGCTGTTCTGAGCTGTCGCCCGGGGACACGTGGGACCAGTATGAGGAGGAGGGATGCGTGGGCAGCTCAGCTCAGGGCTGCTGTTTGTGTCCTCTTTGTCCCCACCTGGGCATCTGTCCCATCATCAGGGTCATTGGAGGGGCACCACCCCCACCCGCCGTGTCAGCACCTGCCTCATGGTGCGGCCCCCACCCTCAGGTCCAGGACCTGCTGGAGCGCACCTGGCAACTGGTAGTGACTTGCCCTGCCGCTGCTGTGCCACCGGTGGGCCACATGACCAGGGGTGTGACACGACCTTTCTGTGGCAGGTCCTGTGTCTGTAAAGTGCAGCCCCAAGAGCAGTGACTTCCTGGGGTTGCTGTGAGGACTGGATCCTTAGTGTGGGCTGGGAGCCCAGCAGGGGAGGGGCCCGGGATGCAGAGCAGGAACCACCTGCATCCCCGCGCCCTCAGCCATGCCTGTGTGTCCTCCATGCTCGCTGGCGTCTCCTGCCCTGGGGCTGGAGGGCCACCTGCAGCTCCTGTGCCCTTCTCAAGCCCCAGGGAGGCCCGCTGACATCCCTGGCTGAGCCCAGACGTCCTCCCTCACCCGGAGGTGCCTCTGTTGTATGTGGTGCCACCGTGCTTGGCACTGAGGAAGGCTCCTGAATTCAGAGTTTCTCCCACAAGTGCCGGGCACCCAGGTGGAATGGCTGTCTCCTGACCCAGAGGAGAGTGTGTGAGAACCCAGCAGGTCTGCCCCTGGGGAGGCGTGGAGCCCCCTACGCTCCTTGCCGAGCACAGAGTGGGGGAGCTTCATGGCCTCCTCTCTGCCAGAGGATTCCTAGCCATCCTGCCCCCACTGTGCCCCTGGGCAGTCTGCCTCTTTTGGCTGGGGTGGGCCACATGCAGGCTGGCTGTCCCCTGAGGCCCTGGGTGCAGCTCCTTCCTCACTAGCCCTGGTGGCAGGCAGGTCTTCTTACTCTCTGTCCTGGGGGAGCCTGCTCTTCCTTTTGGCACGTTGGTCTCTTCCCAAATGGGTTCCATGCCCCATGGCAGTTCCACGCCCCCGTGTTTGTGTGTTTTGCTCCTGGGAGAGGGTCTTTGGAGCCTTTGTGCCCCTGGAGTCTTGGAAGAGGCCTGTCTGGGTGGGCCTGCCTCCTCTCTGCGTCTTGACCCTCGCAGGTCCCATACCGTTGCCCAATGGCCTGCCCCTCCTGCCTTGCTGCTCTGCGGGGTGAGCAGGGGCACGGTGTGGTCTCTGACCTGTGGAGAGATGGGGCTCTTGGCCGCATCTGTACTGGGGGTACTGGGGGCCTTCGCCTTGCTCCTGGAGATGCGTGCCCAGCTTCCATGCCTAGAGGAGGAGCCTGACCTGGCTGCAGGGGGCTTCCCAGGAAGCCGAGTTCTTGCCCTGGGGCCTGAGCCCTGGCTCCTCGCCGCCTGGGCTGCCTTTCCTTTTGTGCAGCCTTGCAGGTCTGTGGTGTATTTGAAGAAGCTAAAAAGCCCTTGCCAGAGAGAAGAAGGGCGCTGGCTAATTGGCAGCTTTATTTATTTATTTCTGACTTGAGTGGTAAACAGCGCTGATTCTTTGCACAGCGGGAACAGATTGGGAGGCATTTACCTGATTGATTCCTCACCTGCAACACCGCGCTGCCGGAGGATCTATCGATCCAGCGCCGCCTGCCAAGCCCACTCTGAAACAGGCTTAATTGCCTCCGACTCACTTCCTGGTGTCGCATGTCCCCGTGCGTCCTTGCTTGCGGGCTGCTGCACTCCGGGGGGTTGACGCCCCCCATGCGTTCCCTTGGCAGGGCTGGCTCCTCCTGGGTGCTCCTTGGGTGGACTAGGGTGCTCTCCTGCTTGACAAGGAAGGAAACCCTACTGTCACCAGCTCAAGCACGAACAGAGCCCACCGGGTGTCAGCTGCGCTCATACACAGGACCATGGCCTCACCAGCGCCCTCTCTCTGTCCCACACCCCAACCCAGTTTCACTTGCTGGGAGCCCTCCTGCAGTGTCTCTGGGCTGTGGCCTGCAGTTTCGTGGCAGTCCCTGAGCCAGCTGAGCTTCCCTGCTGCTCTTTTTTTTGAGGTGGAGTCTCGCTCTGCCCCAGGCTGGAGTGCGGTGGCGCGATCTCGGCTCACTGCAAGCTCCACCAAGCTCCACCTCCCAGGTTCATGCCATTCTGCTGCCTCAGCCTCCCGAGCAGCTGGGACTACAGGTGCCCACCACCACACCTGGCTAATTTTTTGTATTTTTAGTAGAGATGGGGACATTGCATTAGCCAGGATGGTCTCGATCATTGCATTAGCCAGGATGGTCTCGATCTCCTGACCTCGAGATCCGCCCGCCTCGGCCTCCCAAAGTGCTGGAATTACAGGCGTGAGCCACTGTGCCTGGCTCCCCTGCTGCTCTTTAAGCCAGACTCAGTGGAAGGGAGGCATGCGAAGTACCGGTCGCCTTGATAATATGCTTCTCTACCAGGGCAGGATGGGCAGACGGTGACGGGGAAGCTCACCTGGGAGGGGCGCTGGCTGGACGGTGGCCGTCACCACCCACAGCGATGCCGTGGCCGGCACACGTGCAGCTCTGGACAGATCCTGTGCCTCGACTTCCCAGCTGTGCCTGGGGGTGAGCTTTAGCCCCTTCACCTGTGCACCTGGCACAGGTGGCAATCGTGGCTCTCGCACGGGGGCTGACTTGCTGTCTGCTCGGATCAAGGCTACATCCTTCCTGCCTCTCATCTGCCAGGAGCAGGCCAGCGTCAGCTCCCCGGTTTGTGGTTCCGGGACCCGGCGATTGGGTTTTTTTTTGTTGTTGTTGTTGAGACAGTCTTGCTCTGTCGCCCAGGCCTGAGTGAAATGGCGCGATCTTGGCTCACTGCAACCTCTACCTCCCAGGTTCAAGTGATTCTCCTGCCTCAGCCTCCCAAGTGGCTGGGATTACAGGCATGTACCACCGTGTCCGGCTAATTTTGTGTTAGTGGTGGGGTTTCTCCATGTTGGTCAGGCTGGTCTCCCTCAGGTGATCCGCCCATCTTGGCCTGCCAAAGTGTTAGGATTACAGGTGTGAACCACTGCACCCAGCTGGTGATTGGCTGTTTTAGGTAACAATTATTAACGTGCTAGAGAATATTTTAAGACACTTTGAGGTATGAGATTAGGTGAGGCACACGAGGTGGACGGGTCTGACGTGGGCAGTCTGAGCATTTCCCCAGCCCCCGCGGGTTTCCTCCGTCCCAGCCCTCCAGCCACATGCGGGGTGGCCCCTGCTTCGACCTCTCTTGGTGCTGGCTTTTCTGTGGCTGACGTGAGACAGTGGCAGTTCTGATTGTCCCTCCAGACTCCCTTGAGTTTTAAAACTTGAGGTCTTTTCCCAAGAGTTCCTCTGTCCCACCAGTCTCCCCCTCCCCACCCCAGAAGCCACTTTTAACACCCAGGGTCTTTTCCCCAGTGTCTTGGTGCGTCTCGACTCCCTACCCCTTCTGTGTGTCTTTGCTGGTCCCCTCAGGTGTCCACACGTCCCCACATCTGGCTGCTGCACAGGTCTGTGTTCCTGCTGTGCCAGCCCCTGTCTGGTGCTGGAGAGGATGGAGAGCGAGGCAGACAGACCTCACCGTCTGGAGCACACAGGCCTGCGAGGGAGGCAGGATGTTGTAGAAAATGAGGGAAAGGTGTGGCCTTTCCCTCCCCACCCAGCCCTCGAGGACTCCTGACCCCCAGGCTCTAGTGCTGGAGGCTGAGTTCGGCCAGCTTGGCTCTGGGCCCGAGCGGCCTCCTGCTGGCAACAGTTCCAGGATGCCCCGATCTGCAGCATAGTCCTGCCCCAGTCCCTCCCGGGAGCCCAGAGGCCTTTTATTCTGAGGTCTGTGGTTTCTGACGAAGCCCGACCCATGGGGACAGTGTCAGTGAGCACCTGCCTGGTGGTGCACCTCTGGCCACCGTGAGTCTGTTAACGAGCCTCCCGTGGGGCCTGTGAGGTCGTGCCTGCTGCTGCCTGGGAGGCTCCAGCTGGACCGAGTGTGCGTGGTGCATCCACAGCCTCCCTCGTGCCTGCCTGTCCCTGCAGTGCCCGGCAGGTGCTGGGGGCCTGGGTGCAGAGCCTCACTCTGACGCTGAGCAGAGGTCGGGAGAGGGCCCTCGGTGGAGGAGCTGCATCTGGGCTCGTCCTCTTAGCAGCACCCAGCGCCTGCACCGCACATGGAAACGGGCTAACCGGTGAGTGGGGGACTCAGATCATGAGGCCTCTGGTGGGAAAGGCCCCAAAGCCGCCTGGTTCAGTTTGTCCTGGTGAATGCTGTGGCGGGGCCCCTGCCCTGGGAGCCTGCCCTGGGAGCGTCCTTGCGGCTGGGGCTGGTGTGCCTCTGCAGGAGTCCCCCAGCCCCCTCGAGTCCAGCTGTGCTGCAATGGCAGCTGCTTGTCTACCTTGCTGGGCCTCCCCAGTCTGGAGTCTGCACCTACCCTGGAGCAGGCGAAGGGGTGGAGAACTTCCTTGCCCGGCCCTGGAGGCCACACCAGCCTATTGGGATCCTTTTCTGATCCCTGCCTGCAGCCTTGGAAACCGAGGCAGCTCCTGAGGGCCTGCTGTCCCCCGAGTTCCTCCCATGGGGGCTCGCAGGCCGCCTCCCGCCTCCTGTCCCGCAGCCCCTGCCTTTCTTGGCATATGCTCGCGTTTACAAGTTTCTCTCAAAGTGATGCTCTCAGATAATTATTATGTTTCTGAAAAGCCTTGGTTTTGTGTTGTTGGGGAAACAAAGCAACAGAAGACACAGTTCCTGGCTCTGAGGAAGCCTCTGGGTGGGGTGGGCAAGAGTCAGACCTGTGGGGGCGGGGGAAGTCTGGCAGAAGGCAGCGCCCCAGGCCTGGGCCTTCAGCTTGGTTCCTGCACTGCGAGTGCCTCCTCCCTGCGTCAGGCTCTGGAAGCCGTGCAGATTGCAGGGTGGTGACCCCACGGCTGCACCCCCAGGCTCTCCAGGGTATGGTGGTCCCGGTCCTAGGCTTTCTCAGAGGGTGGTGCTGGCTGTGGAGGCAGGCTGCTACAGCGTGGCCTTCGTTATCAGTTGGGAGGAAGCGGTGGCGGGTGTCGAGCTGGGTCAGACTTTAGGAGGTGCCATTTGCTGTAACACACAGGCGGGGCTGTTGGGGTGAGCACACGCCGCAGCCAGGCTGTCAGGACAGGCAGCTGGGGAAGGGGCAAAAGCCAGCAGGTGGAGAGGGCCAAGGGAGGGGGAGTCAGCCTTACCTTAGACCCAGCGTGGGACGCGGGACTGCAGGGGGCTCTGCTTCATTTGGAGGAGTGAAAAGGCAGGCGCCACTGGGTCCCAGGGAGAGCTTGGAGGGCCTGATCTGAGGATGGAGACCATGAACTGGGCCTTCTCCACCCAGGTCATTGCTAGGGATGCCTTGGGCGTGTCCTGGGAGGAGGTGGAGTGAGGAGGATGCTAAGGGCTGCTTTCAGGGAATAAGGAGCTCTTGGTTGGATGCTTGGAAGGAGGGGAGACCCGAGATCAGAGTCATGGACCCCAGTGAGGAGCCAGTGGGAAAGAGCATAGGGGTCTGGAACAGCTGTCGTGGGCACGTGTGTGGCTGCCGTCTGTGTGAGCTGTGTGGGTCTGGAACAGTTGGGTGTGTGTGGCTGCCGTCTGTGTGTGGGTCTGGAACAGTTGTGGGCGCGTGTGTGGCTGCTGTCTGAGCTGTGTGGGTCTAGGACAGCTGTCATGGGCGTGTGTGACTGCCGTCTGTGTGAGCTGTGTGGGTCTGGAACAGTTGTGGGGCGTGTGTGGCTGCCATCTGTGAGCTGTGTGGGTCTAGAACAGTTGTGGGGTGTGTGTGGCTGCCATCTGTGAGCTGTGTGGGTCTGGAACAGTTGTGGGGCGTGTGTG
>NC_045441.1:2802175-2822500 GCF_002776525.5 Piliocolobus tephrosceles
GGCGTGTGTGACGGCCATCTGTGAGCTGTGTGGGTCTGGAACAGTTGTGGGGCGTGTGTGGCTGCCGTCTGTGTGAGCTGTATGGGTGCGGCCAGGACTGTGCTGGGGGGTTCCCTGCCGGACTGGCAGACTCTCTTCCTCGGCCACACTCTGGGTTTTGGGGTGCATTGTCACTCAGCACAGGTTACCCCCCAGATCTCCAGCCCTGTGTCCTGCAGCTGTAGCCCACTTGCCACTAAGTCAGCGGCTTGGAGGCCTCTGACATCTGCATGTGGGTCAGAGCTCAGGCATGTACTATCCCCACAGTTGGGGCCTGAGGGCTGCCTGGGGTCAGCTTGCACAGGGCCAGGAGGATATAAAGAGCTGCTCTTGTGGCATCGTCCAGCTTTGCCCAGCTTCAGAGAGTGTGCGCCCCACGACAGCTCCTGCCCAGCGCATCTGGGTGGGAGATGGAGGGCTCTCACCCGTCCTAAACCATGTGGGCCACTGTCAGAAAGGGTGTGTGATGAGATACGATAGGGAAGGCGCTGCGGAGAGCCACAGCCTGGGAGCTTCGCATGTCTGTGAACCAGACACGGGCACTCCTTTGGTCACTTGTTTTGGGGGGAGAACGGAGAGGGAGAGGAGGGCCCTGGGACAGGAGAAATTTCAGAGTAGAAGAAACACAGCAGAAGGAGTCCGGGCTGCCTGGCGTGAACCTCCTTGCCTTGCGGAAACACCAGTTCGCCAAGAGCACTGGGCAGCGGTCACCCTGCAGCCCTGGAGCTCAAGCCCGCCGCTCCTGCTTGTCAGCGCAGGGGTCTGGGAGGCAGAGACCATCACATGGGGCTGGAGGCTGGGGCGAGCCTGGGCAGCTGGGTGTGTGGAGCTTGTGGCCTTGATGGAGGATGTCTCAGCTCCAGGTCTGCACTGCAGGTCAAGGAGAGAGGCAGGAGGCACAACTGCGGGATGCCTTCTCTGAGAGCAGGCTGTGACCCAGACGCTGTGGAATGCTAGAGACCTGTCTGTGCATGCCTCACGTCAGCGGTGCAGTGCCTGTGAGATACGATGTGGCTTTTGGAGGGAGATGCTCAGCTGGTGGCGACCCCTCATCCGGAAGGAAGACTGTGAGCCGAGCCTGCTCCGAGGAGGCATGAACCTGCCGTGGAGGCAGTGTGTGGGCAGGGGCTGGGAGGGACGGCCCTGTTCCTTCACTTCCGGTCACCCGCCCCAGGAAACTTGGACAAGGAGGGCCTGTCGCCAGCAACAGCCTTGGTAGTGCTGGCTGGGGAGAAAATGCTGGCCCAGTGTGTGGAGTGGTGTGCATCTTGCCTCATTCATGCCACACACTGCGGATGCTGGGCAGACCCGTGTGCTCACCGCACTCCCGTGGCTCTCACACATCACTCGGGGCTGACCCTGCTTCTGGGAGCCTGGTGGCAGCACAGAGGGAGGTCCTGCTGGTCGGGAGGGAGGCTTCAGCTGCACAGTGTGCCATGTAGATCTGTGACTGCCGACCACGCCCTGCGTGTGTCAGGTGCAGGCCGCGTTCTGCAGAGGAGCCCCCAGAGCAGGGCTGGCACTGTGCCCTGGATGCTGCCCCGTCCACTCCAGCAGAGGGTCTAACAGGCTGCGACTGAGTGGCACCCCTGGCAGCACAGTGTCCGGCATTGTGGTCAGGAGTGGCCGGCTAGCGGCTTGGGATGAGTGTCGGTGCACAGGGTGGAGGGCGGGTAAGGGGTACTGAGCTGGCCTGACGGGCTGGAGCCTCCTAGGGCAGTCGGGTGGCCTGATCCTCTCCTGTCCTGCCCCCTGCTGAGGGACACTAGGGAACATTTGGGGTGTACTTGAGGGGCTATTGCTATGCAAGGGGCTGGGGCCGGGGTGCCGAGTGTCCAGCAGTTGTTGGGATATTTGTGGATACAAGTGAGTTGTCTTGCCCCAAAGGCCAATGGGGCCCTGTGGATACACACGCCTCAGGATTGGTGCCTCCTGCTGCCGTCCTCTCCCTGGCAGGGCATCTCTTTTCCCTTACCCCTGTGTTAGTTCCCTCTCACGCTGCTAGTGAAGACATACCCGAGACTCGGTGATTTAGAAACGAAAACGGTTTAAGTAACTCACAGTTTATTGTGGCTGGGGAGGCCTCAGGAAAATGACAGTCATGGTGGAAGGTCCTTCTTCACATGGTGACAGGAAGGAGAAGTGCCGAGCAAAAGGAGAAAGGCCCCTTATAAAACAGTCGCCTCTCTCTCTCGAGCCCACTGACGAGCACGAGTGTGGCAGTGTGGGGCTACCTGCCCCTGTGACTCACTCACCTCTCTCCAGGTCCCTCCCATGACATGTGGGGACTATGGAAACTACAGTTTAAGATGAGATTTGGGTGGGGACACAGTCAAACCATGTCATATCACCCCTCCTCCTTGGGAATGGGCAGCGCCTGTCTGTTGAGACCACGCCCGTGGGGGTGGCCTGTGTGTGTGTCTCTCCCAGCCTCTGAGCCGTCCCACCAGCGGTGCTTGTGGAGCTGGGCTGCCTGTTTGTTTGCAGAGGGGTTGCCTTGGCTTGGGAAGGCGCCCTTGGGAATGGGGTGCAGCTTCCCTGCAGAGCCTTGCTCCTCCCTGACAGTGACTCCCAGGGCCTGCCACACTGTTCAGGAAGGAGGGGCCTGGGGAACGTGGATATCACAGGAGACTCTTAGCTGCTTCTGGTCTTTCCTGCCCGCTTTGGCTGCCTGCCTGGCTGCCTCTGCCAGGCCGATCTCTAGAACAGGCTGTGTTCCTAGCGTTAGAGCCTGGATCCTGCTCCTGCTGCACCGGGAGCTCCCCAGGGTTGGGTTTCCTTGTCTTCAGGTGGTGCCCAGTGCTGTGCCATGCTGGGTGTTTGCTGTGGGCCTTCACTAGTTCATGCAAATACTTCTTTGTCTCCACCGCCCTCTTTGCCAAGGGCACACTTCAGGATCTCCTGGGACTTTGTGCAGCAGCTCCCAGGTCTGCAGAGGCAGGGTGCAGACCACCTCATACTTGGTGACGTGCCTGCCTCCTCGGCTGAGGCCCTCTCACCAACTCTGGAACATCCAGATGCCTTCCTCCTCGTTGGGTCCGGTGGCCTGTGCTGCCTCTTCCTCAGGCCTCTTCTCTGGTTTTTCTGCTCTAGCCCGATGGACCTGGACCCCCTGCACCACTATGACACATGGCCTGTTACTGCTTTTCCACTGACTGCCACCTCCTGCAGCCCTGTGTACACACAGGAATCCCCTCGCCCCCAACCCTCTGACCTGCCACACATGGGTACCTGGCTTACCCAGGCCCTGCCCACCTGGGGTCTTGCTGGAGACACCTCAGGTTCCCTGCCCTGGCATTTGTCATCTGCGCTGGCTCTCTGGGGGCTCTGCAGTCCTTCCTGGCGAGGCTCTCATCTCTCAGAGGACAGAGGCTCCTTGTCACTCCCATTCAGGAAGCGTTTGTTCAACACCTGCTGTGTACAGCCCACTTTAGGTGCTTCTGGAACATGAGATGAGTCAGACCTGAGTCTTGTTCGTCCTCCAGCACTCGGTGCATACGCAGACGCCTGCCCTCCAGCTGCACCCACGCGCTCTGCTCCCTGGGCCTGGCTCTCGCTCCCTGCTGTGCTGGGAAGGGGCACAAGAGGAGCCTGGAGCTGGAGCCGTCGGGAGCAGCAGCTGACACATCAGTGTGGACAGTGAGGTCCTGCTCGCCCCCTTCAGCTTTTTCTGTGGTCGCATTGGCCCTTATTTAGTGTTGAGGAAACAGGGATATTCGGGTTAGGGGATGTGGTTAAGTGGTGGGCAGTGGGGCTGGGCCCCATTCCCACTGAGCCTTATCCCCCCTCCACCGTCTCTGGCAGCGCAGCCCTGTTCTGTGTTTAGGTGGTGGGGTGCTGGCAGGAGAGGGTGTGGACGTGGGGCAGGAGCAGTGGGAAGTAGGACAGCCCATCCTGCTCTGAGAGCTGCTCCCTGCAGGGCCCGCCACTGTCCCCCTCCTGATGGCTGCGCCTCAGTGCGTTCCCTCTGCTCTGAGCGCTCCATGCAGGTCACGCGTGGCAGGTCCTTCTGGTTGGCCAGGATTCGTCCTGACCTTGGCGGCAGGGCTGTGGCTTCCCTGGAGTGGCCATGCGGGAACCATGCAGACTGGGTGCCCGCAGTCCCGGTGTCGACACAACACACGGAGCCCCTATCCAGCGCCTCCTCTGACCCCGTGACCCCGGAACATGCAGGGATTGCTGAGCCAGTGCCCCACGGTGTGAACGCGGCCTTGTGTCCTCCTGTGTGGGTACTTCCACACTGTGCCAGTGGTGGGCCCTGGGTTCTGGGGGAGCCCTGGGTCACGGGGCAGGGATACAGACTGAGCTGGTGCCTCCAGCTGTTCGGGCTCTGATGCAGGCCTCCCAGGCGCTCTGCTCTCTTCTGCTGCACTGGCCCTGTTGCCGTTTCTACCCTGGGAACAGATTCTTCCAGAAGGCTCCCTGCTGGTGCAGAGGTGCTCACCGGAAGGCGGGGCTTTGAGGCCCTTGTGTTTGCAAAGCAGATCCTTACTGAGAGCCCAGAACTATCTGTGGGCCTCAAAAGATGGGTCTGAGCAGTGTCTTGTGTGAAGGGCCAGGAGGGATTCTTCAGGGTTTGCCGGGCAGGTGGTCTCTGTCGAAGATGCTGAGCTCTGCCATCATGCTGTGAGAGTGGCAGTGATGATTCGTGTTGGATTCTGGGTGGCTGTCTTCCAGCAAAACTTTGTTTAAAAAAAAAAAGTTGTTTACAAAAACAGGCTGTGTCTGGGATTTGGCCACAGGCTGTATTTGTTGGACCCTGTTAAGAAACCACCTTTCAAGTCATAGCCATGCTCATCTTCATGAAGCATCCTTCTGTCACGTGACGTCAGCTTGGGCCTTGCTGCGGGGAGGTGACCTGCAAGATGGATCCCAGCAGCGAAGCTTTCAGTTCTCACAGTTTTCTCTTTCAGGGATGGTGGCTTAGGACCCTACACTTTGTGGCCTTAAGGAGGATGGCGTCCACCGGTGTTAGCCCTGGCCGGGCGGTGCTGCAGGGCGGGAGCTGTGCTCTGTGTGGGGCAGACCCCCAGGTTCCCTGCTCAGACTGTGGGCTGGCTCAGGGCTCTCCCGCCCGCCTGCCCAAGTGTGTTGAGATGGTCTTTGGGATGAGTGATTACCCTCTGGCCATTTGCCCTTTGGTCTTTCTCCTGTGTCTGGCATGTTCTTCTGGGAACTTTCCATTTTGACGTAATGTTACACTGACAGAAAGGTTGCAGAAGACATGGTGAATGTTTCCACGCACCCTCTACCAGCTTTCCCGAGGGTAATGTCTTGCGAGCCCAGGTACAGTTATCAGAAGCTGTAAGGCCTGGGTGCAGCAGGCGCGGGTCCTGACTGCGTTCAGATCTTGCTGGTTCTCCCACTGACCTCCTTTTCCTGTGCCAGGATCTGGCCTGGGATCCCCCTGGTGTTGGCGGCCCCGTCCCGCCCTGCACTTTGGGACAGGAAAGACTGCTCCTCGGTCCCTCCTGCCGTCGTGACCCTGCCTCTTCGCGAGCGCGGGCCGGTGTTTTGCAGATATTCCTCAGTGGGAGTGAGTCTGGTGTTACACATGATCAGGTTGAAGCTCTGCATTTTTGGACAGAAAACCGTAAAGGGGATGTCGTGTCTCTCTGGGTGTGTGATGTCGGGGTGTGCGACGTCACCATGTTCTGTTGCGGGTGTGGTCACAGTGGTCACCTGGCGAAGGTCTCCCTAAATGCATGGCTGTGGCTTTTTTTCTGGTAATTAATAAGTATCTTGGGGAAGATGCTTTGAGAATATGCGAATATCCTGTTTCTTTTTTCTTTTTTTTTTTAGATAGAGTCTTGCTCTGTTGCCCAGGTGGAGTGCAGTGGCATAATCTTGCCTCACTGCAAGCTCTGCTTCCTGAGTTCAAACAGTTCTCCTGTCTCAGCCTCCTGAGTAGCTGGGACCAACAGGCACCCGCCACCATGCCCGGCTAACTTTTGTATTTTTAGTAGAGACAGGGTTTCACCGTGTTGGTTAGGCTGGTCTTGAACTCCTGACCTCGGGAGATCCACCCACCTCGGCCTCCCAAAGCGCTGGGATTACAGCTGTGAGCCACTGCGCCTGGCCCCTATTTCTTACCCAAACTTCTCCTCCTAGTTCAAGCATCTGTGGTGCATCTCGGCTGCGGGGCTCGTCACCATGGCCACAGGGCGGTTTTCTGTACGCCCGTCTCTTCTGTGTTTCCTAAGTGGGACCCTTTGCTGAGGGAGGCTCTGCCCCTTGTCCCCGTTTCCCGAGTGGGACTCTGCTGAGGGAGGCTCTGCCCCTCGCTGAGTCAGTTATTTGTATCAGTTACTTTCTCTGTTTTTACTTCATGGTCGTGACCCCGGGCTCTGCTGATTTGGTTCATTCACGTTATTTCAGCCTTGGCCGCCGGGAACTCTCACAGTTGGGCTCTTGTGCCCTGTGATTTGCCCTCATCTTTTTTTTAAGCATTTTTTTTTTTTTACTATCTGGCATGGCAAAATGCTCTAAACTTAGATTTTTCCTGCCCTTTTCCCAGAGTCCGCAACTTTCCCAGCAAGCCCTGTTTCCTCTTGTTGTGGAGTGCTGCTTAGAAATGAGATGTGGGTGTGGGGTGCTCCCTGCGCTGGGTGCGTCAGGGCCCCGGGGCCCCTCGGTGGACACCCTGACACTGGCTCCATCAAGCACCCCTGGGCTGTCCTCGCCTCCTGTGCTGTCTTCTTGGTCTCGAGAAGCCCAGCTGTCAGCACACACCATGTTTTCTTACCCATCCAATCCTCATGTGTGCACAGGTCTTTCTGGAATTGCTAATCCACAGCTCTGTGAGGAGAGGTTGACTCGCGAGGGTGGTGTTTGTGCACAGGCCTTTCTGTCCTTAGCCTACGGTTCCCAGTGGAAGTGGCGTTTTCTCAGCACCGTGGGTGCCGTTGTGTTTCCCATCACCTGGCGTCGTGTTCTTTGTCTGTGATTCTCTTAGGTTTACTGCTTGGGGCTGGTGTTTCATTTTGAGTCTTTTTCATTCTGGTTGATTAAAAAATACTGTATGTACAGCCGCACTTGCCTTTCTGCTGTACATCTGTGCATTTTTTCATGCCTGGGGCTGACTTACAGCCCCACCACCCAGACTCCCCTCCCTGGCCACCCCGGCATGCTTTCTGTCTCGTGATTTTGCCTTTTGCAGAATGTCATACAAATGTGGCATCTTTGGCTCATGGAGGCGCATTTGGGACTCACCGCGTGGCTGTGTGAATCGCAGCGCTGCTGTTTGTTGCTGAGTGATGCTCCAGGCACGGCTGCTCCAGGTCTTGTTTACTCGTTCACTGGTTGAAGGACATCTATGTTGTTTCTGGGTTTGGTGAAGTGGAGTAAAGCTGTTGGAATCGTTGGCTTTGTATGATCTAAACTCTTACTTATCCTTGATCACCTACTTAGGAGTGGGACTGCTGGATCCTGGCATCCTTTTAACTTCGGAAGACATTGCCACGTGGGTCTCCACAGCGGGAACCATGCGGTGTGTGCGTTCGCGGTGTGTGCACGTCTACTCCGCACAGCCCTGCTCATGCTGGGCCACGCCAGGGTTTCGGGCTTAGCTGCCCCCACGGGGCCGCGTGGGCTGCGTGTTGGGTTTTCCAGAGTGCGGTTGCCGGCCCCAACCTGGCGTCGGACGGTTGTCGTGATGCTTTCTGCAGCCCCCAGCCGTGTTGGCTCGCACAGCTCCCTGGACTTCTGGTCATCACTGAGTTGTAGCCTTTCTCTCCACCTGATTTCCCACATATCAGGGTCAAATCTAAGCTGGTTTCGTTTTGCTTCCTCTCTTAAGTCTTTTGTCTTTCCTCCTTTTCCTCAGTGTTCTTTTTATCTTTCCTCCTTTCCTCAGTGCTCTTTTTCATTGATCTCTGTTCTGTTCTCCAGTGACTAGGGAAAGACTGTACCTCATTCATTCTGCGGCATGCTCCGTGACTAGAGCAGAGAACAAGGGCTGAGCAGCCATGGTCTCAAAAGCTCCTTGCCACCTGGGAGGCTTCCACGCCTGGGACCGGGGCTGGGCAGCCGGTGTGCGGAGGTGGAGGGGCACGTGGGGGCGCCTGGGACTGGGGGCTGGGCAGCCGGCGTGCAGAGGTGGAGGGGCGCGTGGGGGCCCCTGCGGGCTCTGAGGCCCGGCTTCCCGAGCTCCTCTAGTCTTCATCTGTGGGATGATCACACCGACCACACGGTGTAGGGGGAGCGAGCGGCGGGCACAGTGGACACTCAGTGTGTGTGCTCCTCCTCTCTCCCTGTTTCTTCTTTGTGCCTCTTGTTTTTAATTTACTTTTCCTCGGAGGGCTTGGCTGCAGCGTGCCCTGTGGACTTGACACCGAAGCTCTCTTCTGCTCTTTGTACCCGGCTGCTTCCTGATCCATTCTTCTTCCCTTCACTTGTGTACGGGACTCGAGGGAAGGACGGAGTGAGAGCAGAGCAAGCCGGGGACGTAGGGTTTGCCTGCACCATCATCTCCTCGGCTCTGCTGGGAAACTGTATTTGAGGGAGATGGTGGGGTCTGAGTGCAGACGGCTGTTGTCCTGTGAGATGCAGAAAGTGTTTCTTACGGGCATGCACCATGAATTCCCTGCTCGGACCGTACTGGGGGCAAGCGGTGAGTCTCGGTACAGAAGCAGCTTTTATTGATTGGTAAAGCCCGTCACAGATCCAAAAACATCTTAATAGTCTGACATGATGGCTCTTCAGCAAGAAAAATTTGAGTTGGGACAAAAGGAAGACACTTGAGACCCAAAACTACTGCCTGTGTTGAGGATGGAAGGAGGCCTTCATCTGCCGCGTGTCTGAGTCACTCGAGTCTTCTCCATGGCCAGTGTGAGTCAGAGTGAATCGCTGTTGGGTTGTGACTTCAGAAGAAGTGAACTGTGTCTCAGACTGTATTAATAGAAGTAGATGCTTCACAGGAAAGGAGGTGGCAGTGCTGCTGTGCGAGTCGCAGAGCCCTGCGGGGTCTGGTTTCCGCTTTGTGCGTGGCTCCTGGGGCGCCGAAGGGAACAGGAGCAGCTGTGCAGCGGCCCGCTCAGTTGTGCCTGCTGTGTACCGAGGTGTGGGACGCAGCGGCGCGGCTGCGAGCGCACAGTCCAGCCACAGAAGGAGGCTTCAAGAGTCTTTGAGGTGCTGCCATCTAGACGTCTATGTCATTTTGATAACGTGTGTGAGATCAACGGAGGGGAGCCTTAGGAAAATCGGCTGCGGTTTAATACACAGAACTTCCTGCCGCTTTGAGCCGGAGCCTGCTGGACTGGAAAGGCATGGGCCTCGTGGCCACCTTCAGCCTGCACAGCTGGGTTTGTGCTCTCACGATGGTGCTGAGCCCATGCTTGTGCCCTTATTAGGCACACGCCTGACCTCTGCGCCGTGGAGAAGAAGGGTGGATGTTGTTGCCAACTCGCAGACTTCTTGTGTGTGTTCAGAAAGTACCCAAACGGATTCAAAGGAATAATTAGCGTATCCTGTAAGATATGAATCTTAATTCCTAAATTACATATTTAGCAGATTGTCCAAAATAGCACTTGTAATGGCAACATTCAATTAGTTTAAAAAATGTATATTATTGCAACACTCTCCATGAGTTTTATTTAGAGGTTTCTAAATATAATGCTATAAAAACACAGAAGTGTTTAAAACTGTTTAGACCCACACAGCCGCAGTGAGCTCTTGCTAAACTTCCTATGTTAACCAGCTCTTGAGAATCTTTGATTGTGGAGAAGTCTTCTGATGTAGTCCCTAAAGCTGAAGCCAGAGCATCGTCGAGGCTGCTGGGGGCTGTTGCTGGGATCCTGAGGCCGCACACCTCCCTGCTATGAGTTCTGCCGTTTACAGAGTCCTTGGGCCCTCACTCCCGAGTGTCCTCCTGGGGTTGGTGGGGTTTGGCTCCAGTGTTGCCGTGTTCCCTGTCACTGCTGCAGCCGCTTCTCCTCACTTGCTTCTGTGTGCGCCTCCAGTGCCCTCATGGGCCACTTAGGGCAGGGACTGTCCGTGTGGCCTGAAGAAGCAGCTGAGGCCAAGGGAAGTTGCACATAATTGACACTGGAGGGCTGGCCTCATTTCAGGAGGAACAGAGCTCAGGTTTTCGGTCTAGGGGAGATGCGAGGTGATGGGCCCACAGGCAGGGCCTGTCCTCCGATGGGAATCTGAAGTGAGTACGGAGGACCCAGAGCTGACGGTGAGCAGCTCTGAGCTGCAGAGTGGGTGCGGGGAGGCCGTGTGGGCACAGGGATGCATCCAGCATGGCGGAGTGGGGGTCTGGAACCCGTACCCGGTGGCTCCTGTGTGGTCTGCCCCGTGCTCTTCCTGCCACCCCTCGCCGGGGGCCCTGCTTCTCCCCAGGAGCTGGCTCAGAGACTCGCCAGTGAAGAGGGGATGGGACTGACTGTGGATCGGGCAGGCTCCTGGAGGCCATGCGGACCCGCTTCTGACAGCCGCTGCTGCCGGCGTCCCCACCTCAGAAGGAGCTCTGAGGCTGAGCAGTTACCCCAGGGCTGCTGCCTTTGTTTCTCCCACTCTGAAAGGAGAAGAAAGTTTCTACCGACCGTAGAGAGAAAGCCAGAGTGAAAACCCCTCTGCCAGCCCCTGGCTTCCTGCGAAGAGCAGGCCTTGCTGGTAATCAAGTGTTTACAGAGGAAGGCTTTGTTCAGACCCTTTCTGGCGCTCTGTATGTTTAAACAAAGAGCTTTTCAGACCTAAACACAGATGTTCATTTGAAAATGAAAAATCAAATTAAGCAGAACCAGCCTTTGAAAGTTAATGCCCTATAGCAAGTAAAACAAAGAGAGAAAAACACTGTGTTGTAAATTTCACTTAAATAACTTTTTACTTTAAATAAAGTTTTAAACTAAAAAAGTATAATTTGAAAGCCACTCATCTTCTTCTCTGTCCTCCAGTAGAACATCTGTGCTGATTCTGACGCGGATGAATGACATGAATTAAACCGAAACCGTCGGAGCGCTCTTTTTTGCCATAATTGCACCTTGTTCGTTTCTGAGACACAATGTGGGGATGAAATGCCAATTAAGCCTGCTGTGGTACGAGGCGGGGCCTGCATAGTGATCAGCGGACACGAATCCCCCCGGAATTCATTTGCTGCAGCCCCCAAGTTTGTTCCGTTCTGATAGGAATGTTACCGCACATAATGAAAATCTTGAGTGCTCCTTGTATTCAAAAATGATCCATTTTGGGGTTTTTGGTCAGCAAGTTTTAAAACAGGTGTTTTCCGAGCACCTGGATAGGCTCTGTGTCGCTGCTGAGCATCCTGGGGGGGGGGGGGGGGGCCGGTGTCTCCTGCCCCCTGCCTGGACTCTTCTGTGGAGGGCTGTGGTGTCACAGCCCAGGACACAGTCCAGTGACATGTGCCAGGCACCATCCCCGTGGGTGCCCCTGCAGATCTGGGTGGCAGCTGAGAAACCATTTTCACCCATCACCGGTTCCATGCATTTACTGTCTCCGACCCTCAAATACCCTGCCATGTTTTGAAACATAAGAAGTGCGTTGAGATTGTGGAAAGCACTGTGAAGGAAACACTTTGGGTGTTGTGGAATGACAGGGTGGGAAGGACGTTCCCAGGCGCGCATGTGGGAAGGGCAGGGTGGGGCCAGGCCTGGGAAGCGGGGAGCGTGTGAGTGACTGTGGCCGTCTCCAGGGATGGGCAGGGTGGCAGTGACGTGTAGATCCCATAGAGGAGCGGCCTGCCACCCTGCCCATCACGCCTTTCACGCAAGGCACCGATGCAGTGGATGTGCCGGCACTAAGGGCCCAGTTCCCAGCCCAGGCCTAGTGGGGCAAGGGCCCTGTGCTGGGGGTGGGAGGTGGGACTGTGTGCTGGGCAGGGTGGAGGGGCGGGGCCGTGTGGTGGGGCAGGATTGTGTGCTGCGCAGGGCTGTGTGATGGCTGGGCCTGTGTGTAATAGGTGGGTCTGGGGGGTGGGGCCTCATGCTGGGCAGGGTGGAGGGGCGGGGCCCTGTGTGAGGCAGGGGCAGGGCTGAGGTGGTGGTGCCCTTTGGTTGCGGGGCCGCATCTGGGTAGGGCTCTGGGACTGTCTGCTCCAGAAGGTGTTGCTAGGTGGCATCTGACAATGGGGGCCTTTCCTGCTGCCCTACCTGGGGAGTGGGGCGGGTGAGGAGCGTTGAGGAAGAGAGATCCGGAGCTGATGGGACTGGGGTCCCGGCTGAGCGTCTCTCGGGCTTGGACTTTCTGGTCCCATCTGAAAGATGGTCTCTCACTGGACCGTGCGGGAGTGAGGAGACAGGCTGAGGGCTGTGGTGAGAGAGGCTCCATTTTCCCTCAGAGCCTTCTCAGTGCGTGGCTGGTCTTGGCAAGGCTGCATGGCTGGTCTCAGGGCTTCTGGCCTCATTACTTCCTGGCTTCAGGGCGGTGTAGGAGCAGCCGCATGCACTTTAACAAAGCAGACATTTGGGTTGTCCTTTTTCAGTGCGGCCCCTCGGGTGATGACCCACGTTTCCTGCCCTGCCCCAGCCCAGGCTGTGCCTGCCCACCCTCCCGTGGAGCCCGCGCTCTCCTCTGCTGCTGCCAGGCCAGCCGAGACCGGCCCGAAGGGCACTGCCATTTCTGCGGGCTGTTCTGCCTGCGAGGCCTTCCTCCCCTTGCTCTTAGCTGGGCCCCCTCACTCCACCTCGCTGCCGGCTTTGTTGTCTTTCAGGCTGTGACCCCCTGAAGCCAGCTGGTGTGTTAGCGCCCTTCGTTAGTAACCAGGCCCTTGTCGGCAGAGACCTTCCCTTTCTGCTGGCTGGAGTATCCCCAAGCAGGACGGTGCGGTGTTTATGCAGAGGCATAGCCGGTTTCTTCCCAGCAGACCTCTTTCAGAACAGCCCCTCACTGAGGCGTCCGGCCCTTGGGGAAGCTGGGCTCTGACTGGGTGGGTCCACCCTCGGGTAGTGCCAGGGATCCCATCTCCAGGCCGACTGTGCGTAGTTCCCTTGGTGTTTTAACATTTAGGAAGTGAGCGGTTTCCTTCCCTGTGCTCCGGGAAGAGTCCCCAGGGCTTGTGGGGAATATGACCTGCCCTGCATTGCATGTTAGCAGGAGAGGCAGCCGCAGGCTGAGCCCACATAGCTGTGCACGGGCTGGCGTGGGAGCTGCAGTGATTTATGTGACCCGTGCTCAGATAATTAAAGTGGGATTTGGCAGTGAGGTCTTCCACGGCAAAGGCGTTAGGGATGTCAGAATGAGGCATGTAAGTATAAAACAGTTATGTTTTCAGGTTAAGAATTTAACGAGGAGTAAATTCATTTAAACCGAAGAGCTGGCTGAAGGGGAGCTTTCGTGGAAGATCTGTAGTTGCTGGCATTTCATTCTTTCTCATTTGAGCCCAGCCCGTCTCTGGTGGCAGAGCGCGTGTTCTGAGTGTCCAGGTGCCGCAGCCGCCTCCTGTAGGCACCAGCGTGTTTGACATGCAGGTCGGGGATCTGACGCAACAGGCCGCCTCCACATGCCAGACCGTGTCCCCGTTGGCCTGCTATAAAGCCGCCTGTGATGGCTCTCCTTCATGGAGGGGCGGGGCTGCAGGGTCTGTCTTCCTGTGTTTTCTCTCCGCGGCCTCATCTGCCTTCAGGAGCCTGTGCAGTACCCCTCGGGCTGAGCAGCCTCCGCCAGTGCACGGGGGACTCTGAGCTTGCCTCTTGGTGGGAGTTTGCTGCTATCTGCTCTGCCTTTGTTCTGGTTTCCCTAATGGAGGCCCAGCCTGCACTGGTTCCAGTGCAGGTTTCTGGTCATCAAAGCAGCATGCCTTTAATAACAGATATTGCCTGTTGTGCAGTTGGCTCAGAGAGCTCTGATCATTACTTACCTGCCATGAGATGCTTTTGCTCAAGGCAGGCCGCTGAAGAGCACACTCCTTACCTTCATGGAATGATTTCCAGACACCGGCTGCATATTTAATTATCTGCCCTGCCTGGGTGCTGCTTTCTCCCACACCCAGGGGGGGTGGAGTGTTGTATGGCGTGGGATCAGAACTGGTGGTCTCCCCGCATTCCTTGCCTTTTCCCACCCCATCTCCAGACTCTGGACACCACCTGTGAGACTCACTCTGCCTGGGGATGTGGAGGGACTCCGTGCACAGCGGTTCTGGGGGTCTGCTGGTGCCACACTGCCGGGCTCTGGGCAGGGAGGAGGCCAGCACCTGCCCTCTGAGCAGCCACCTCCTTGGCTCCTCCTTGTGGCCGCTCCCTCCTTCTCCCCTGTGGGATCTAGTCTCAGTGTTCTGCCTGTGCTGCCCGGCTCCTGAGAGGCAGGCCCTCACAGGGGCTCCCAGGGCTGCCTGGTGGTGGGCTCTGCCCCCGTGCCGGCCCATCTGCGGTCGCCCCGCCCAACCAAGAGCACGGTGATTGAGAGCCCCGCCGCCGTGAGTGGCCTCAGGGGTGAGATCTGCCGCACGGCTGTATCGCCTCACCCTCTGTCCTCTCACGTGCTCACCCGCTTCTTCTTCCAAACAGAAACGTCATCAGTAGGCATGGCGATGTCCCATGTGCCGTCTGCCAGGCGGCGGGGCAGGCAGGCCCAGGTCCTCACCGAGTGCGGAAGCACAGGCATGGCTGTGTGTGCAGGATCCGTCCGGGGCAGCCACGGCGTGAGCTGCGACCCGGCACTCAGTGTGGCCGGATGGATGGCCTCCCCCTGGACACACCACGTGGGCCGAGAGCTGAAGCGCGGGTCAGAGCTGCCGCTTTGTGGGGCGCAGGGGCAGGGGAGAGAGCCCCGTTCCAGGCAGAGGCAGCAGCAAGCGCAGGGGCCCCGAGGTGGGAGAGGACGCGTATCTCCAGCAGGCAGGCAGTGTGGCCAGGCCTGACCCAGCTCCCGACCCAGGTGTTGGCAGCATCAGGGAGGCTGCCTCCTCTGAGTTGTGGAGCTGATGTCCTGAGAGGGGACAGCGCCACCTCTGCTGAGCCTGTTTTCTCCGTGTGTCTTACACACCTGAGGAAAGGCCCGGCGTAGCAGTGGGTAGGAGAAGATGCCGTCTCTGGGCGTTGTCTCTGGAGTGACAAGGATGCCTGGCATGCTGAGGATGGTGTGGAGGGTGGTCCTGAGAGTGCTGGTGACGGTGGAGGTGGTGACAGCGGCCATGACGGTGCGAGGGTGGTGGTGACCGTGATGGTGACAGTGGTGATGGTGGGGACGTGGTGAGAGTGCTGGTGACGGTTGTGATAGTGACGGTGGTGGTGATGGTGACGGTGGTGGTGAGGGTGACAATGGTGATGGTGATATGGTGAGAGTGCTGGTGGCTGTGGTGATTGTGGTGATGGTGGTGATGGTGGTGGTGGTGATGGTGATTGTAGTGATGGTGATGCTGATGGTGGTGGTGGTGGTGATGGTGGTGGTGGTTGTGGTGACAGTGGCAGTGTTGGTGATAATGGCGGGTGCAGTGGCAGGACTTGGCATCTGTTAAGAGTCTGCCCTGTGACTGGTACCAGGACCAATCCTGCGTTTTCACATTACCCTGTGCTCTCAGCCTCTTCTGCTGGGGAGACTCTCAGTCCTGAGTCAGACAGGAAGGTCCAGGGTCAGCGAGGCTGTGTGATCTGCCCACTCCCACCCCTGGCAGACTCAGGCCTCCAGTCAGGGTCTTCCCAGCTGCAGAGACCCCCCGTGTGCACTGGACCACACGCCTCCTTCTCCTACCAGGTATGTGTTTATCCAGCATGTGTCAGGCGTGGGCCAGCTCGAGCTGTGATGGTGACTGAGACAGCTGTGGCCCTCTGTGCACAGAGCCGACAGCCTAGAGGGTGAGCAGCATAGAAGCTGTTCACTTTGGTGAGCACGGAGCCGGTAGCCTGGTGGGTAGCAGTGTAGAGGTTGCTCACTTTGGTAAGTTGAGGGAAGGAAAGTCTTTGATCCTTACTGGCTCTCAGGGTCCAGATGCACGGCCTCCTGGATGGAGGCCCTTTAGGAGTGGAGCCCCAGTCTCGTGCCAGGCATGGTGGCTGTGGCCCTTCCCCCTGGGCAGACCCCGTAGCACAAAAGCCCACATGCTCTTTGGTCTATTAATGTTCCCCCAGCGGAAACTAGGGTTTTTCCAGTCCCTGGTGACAAAGGATTATACATCTTTCCCTGTTAAAGGGGAGCAAGTTTCTGAGGGTAGGAGGAAAGCCGTTGGCAGCACTCCCCCCGTCCTTTTGCTGATGGGGAAAGTGGTTAATTAGGTGATTTTTCTCTTCCCCTGACACGTGCAAATCAGGCTTCGTTAATAACTCCACTGTTACATAAATGATACGACTTTAACACCAACATCAAGTTGTCAGGCGTGTCTGCAGAGCGGAGGTGGGGAGCGATGGAGGCCCCTGCGCCCGTCCCGACAGGAGTCGTGCGGGAGCCGTCCCTCCAGTTGCTGGAACTTGGCTGTGGGCAGTGAGCTGTTCCCCTCCCACCCTCCAGCCCCCTCCAGGGCCAGCTTAATTATTTAGAATGGATCATAAAAACAGAATGAGCTGCCAGGATGAAGTGATGATTTGCGGCCAGGACCTGGGGCTCGAGAGCTCCTGCTCTCCCTGCTTGCTGTGTGCTGGCCTGGTGCGGCTGTTTCCAAGGACGCCTTCTGGTTTGCAGCCAGGGTCCAGGACACGGACAGCATCTCTGCTCTCAGGCGTCAGGAAGGCTGCAGGTGGTGCAGGGCCTGCTCAGGGCTTGGCCTGCCAGGACAAGGCAGACCTGCCGGGCGGGCAGGCGGGTATGGTAAAGCAGAAGTGAAGTGGCAGTGCCACAGAGCAAGGCCTCAGCCTTGTCATGTCTGGAGTGCGGCACCCCCTTCAGGAAAAGGTGCTTCGCGCTCAGAAGCGTCTGGCTGTGGCATGCTTCTTAGTTTCTGTCAAAAGGCTCAAGGCCAAAAGGCCATGCTTTGTCTCATAGAGTTTCAAGAGTAAAGGAGAATGCAGAGATCTAGTCAGCAGGGATTCCTATCTCTGCTCAGAAACAGGCTGGGCTTTGAGACCTTTTCCTCCTCATTTTCCCTGCTGGTCTGGAACAGAAAGTACTTGCAGCTGTCTGCGCTGGCCGTTGTAAACCAGCACGCACCTGTCTCTAAAACCGTGAAGGTTGCCTGGGATTTGCTTCTCTCCTGTGTCCTAATCCATCAATAGGTAGTTATTAAACACCCATGTCAGTTTGTCAGTTGAGACGGGTTTGGGCTTTGTGTGGCCGGGGGTGAGGTGTAAGGAATGACCTCTACCTGTAAGGAGTTCACCGCCAGCCCCTTGGCTTGAGCTGTGAGAAGAGTTTGAAAATCCACGTGCCAGGTTAGCCCAGGTGACACCAAGAGCGTTGCTGCTGGTTCTTCTGAGCCGTGCCTGGGGCATTGAGGGCTGGGCTGGTGGCAGGTGACTCCTCACAGTCAGCAGCCAGTCCCACTGGAGATAGTTTCATGGCCAGGATGGCCTACCAGAGGCTCCTCCCTGCAGGGTTGAGAGCTCACGCCTGAGGACTGTTCACAGGAAGCCACAGCCCGGGTGCTTCCCGGGTCTCGGGTAGGAGTACCTCTTCTGAACCACGTCTAATGGGTTTTTTGAAGAGAAGAGAAATGAATCTCCCAGCGCTGGCTTCTGAGACTCGGCTGTCTCCCAGCTCGATGCGCTCAGTTCCGTCCGCGCTCCCGCCTGGCCTCTGGGTGGCGGGTTGTTAGTACAGTAAAGATTGCTAGCTGTCTCTTTTGCAAATCTAAAATGAGATTTCATTTTTTTAAATAAAAAGAAAAAAGTGCTTGAACATTTGCAGCTGGGAGATAGCACAGATTAGAAACGTTACTTATCTCTGTTGCACAAAAGAAGGCAGAGAGAGAGGAATAAATTGCGGTTGAATGCTAACGAAGCCAAGGCGGCCAGGGCTGCGGGAGACGGCTCTAGTTGAGGAGCAGAGTGAGCCCCTGGCCGGCACCCTCAGCTCTGGGCACAGGGCAGGCGGGGCTGTGGTTCCAGGTGAGACAGGCTGTGGCTGCTGCACGTAACACTGGGGCCTTGGGGGATGCTCCTTCCTGGACCACGAGAGGCTGTGCTGCCGGCCGTGCTGCCACCGCGCTCAGGAACACAAGGGCTCCCGGGAGCCTCAGTGAAGCCCACCCTCCTCAGCCACGAGCACTGGGGTCGCTTGTGTTTCTGTCCCCCTTGCCACCCATCATGTCAGGAGGCCTCCATGATCATGCCAGGGTGCCCTCCATCCCCAGACATTCCAGCACTTTCTGTTGTTTCCTCTTTCAGAACTGCCATGCCTGCCTTTTGGCTTAGCAAATTCCAGCTCAGCCTTCGAGGTCCAGTGTGAGCAGCATCTTTCCTGACCCCTTTATGTGGCCCTCCGGGCGCTTTCCTTCTGTTTCTCCGTTTCCCCTTGGGCCTCCTTCTGGGGACGCCAGGCCTGGGTGCGTGATGCTTGGCGTGTGGTGTGAGCCCTGTGGCATGTAGATCTTCTCATCACCTCTGACTCGTGCCGGGCAGCCGCCGGATGTGGCAGCGCGCTCCCGTGGGCCTCCTGGAGCAGTGGCAGCAGGTGACGCTTGTCCTGTGTCCTCCATGACCAGGGCTGTGCTGGATGGACATGTCTGCAGCGCTGTGCCCCCTGCCCATTTGTTTGAGGGGGGCCGTCCTTAGCGTAGCCTTCCTGACTTGTCAGCCAGGCAAGACCATGCACACAATGGCTTGGGTGACTGCTGCCGCCTACGGCATGGTTCCGTGGGACCCACCCCAGGCAGCAGGGCAGAGGGACCCTGGCGTTTGGGTCTCTGCGGTGAGTAGGAGGGACTCCTGCCTACCTTGTGTCGGGTTGTCACAGGGTTTAGGGCCCGAGGTCTCTTGTTCTTGTCTGGACTAAGTACCTGGGCCACCGTGGCCATGTGCTGCGCAGGCCTCATCCGTGGACAGAGGATGTTTGCCATGCACCTTCTGCGCGGAGGCCTGGTGTATGACCGACGCCCTGGCACCACGGGGCTTTGACAGAGGTTGGTGCTGTGCAGTCAGCCCCAGCCCTGGGGCCTCAAAGACTCAAAGTCATTTTGAGTCCTCCAAAGCAAAGTGATTCTGAGTGTGTCTTCAGAGTCTGAAGTTGCAGGCAGTCCTCACTGATCTGCCCTCTATGCCCCGAGAAGACAGAGCTTTGTGGCATGGGGCTGCCGCGTGAGTGGTTCCGCTGCCTTCCTCCTGTTGGAGGTGAAGCTTCCTCTTGGTTCTGTCTTACTTTGATCCAGTGCGACACTGCCCTGCTGAGCGTGCCCTCCCCGTTGGTGTGGGAGGCCTGAGCGCAGAAGCCTATGCAGCTGCACCCCTCCTGCTTGCCCGGCCTTCACCCCTTGCTGAGGGACGCCGCCCAGGCATGAGCCTCAGAATAGGCTGAGCCTCGATGTGGGCGCTGCTCGCAGGGGTCCCAGACACCTCCTGCAGCCTCAAAGCCTCACTGTCTCCCTTCGCCACTGGGTGCCACCCCTGCTGGTCTGGGCAGCCCCTGCCGCTGCTGTGTGTCTCTTGCCTCATCCCCTGTGCCAGGCCTGGTGCCCTTGGATAGTCGGCTGTGGCTGTGAGTGTCTGCGTCCCTTGCTGCCTGGGTTCTCACCCTCACAGCTTCTTTAGGTGTGAGGAGCCCTTTCTCATTCACTGCCTGGCTCTCTGCTCGGGTTCCTCGGCATTCTCTGTGAGGAAGGTGGCCCCATTGCTTTCTCAGTGGTGTGGGCTGAGATGAATTGGAGCAGTTGCCTGTCTGGGTCCCGGGCGGAGTGAGACCCCTCCCCGGGTGTCCCGGCTCTGGCCCTGCGTCCTCACCTCCTGCATTGTGCTGCTTTGGACTTTAGGGTGATTTTGAGTCCGGCTGAGGAGGCTTTAGTGGTCATCTCCTCTCGTGTGTCCCGGAAACAAGGAAGTTGAGGCCTGAGTGGGGTCAGTGCGTGCTTGGACGCCGTGGGGTGGGGCGTGGCAGAGCCCAGTGGGGTGAGCGCATGCCTGGGTGCCTTGGGGTGGGCTGGAGTGTGGTGGAGCCGGGAGCCTGGAGGCTGCCCCCTTTCCCCTTCCACATCTCCCACCTTGCAGCTGGCATGGGGGACACCCGTGGTGCATTTATCATAACCATGTCGACTGTGGTCCATTGCCTGCTTTCTGTGCCCGGCAGGGTCCCTGGGTGCGATGTCATTCCCGGCAGTCCTGGAGGGCGCCCGCCTGTGGATGGCAACCTGGAGGATCAGAGGCAGAGCTGCTGGCCGGGGTTACTGGCAGCATCCTCTGCTGTCGGGCTGTGCCGTGGGTCTGGGCCCTCAGCCTCTGCTGGGCCGTCGGGCTGTGCCGTGGGTCTGGGCCC
>NC_045441.1:2822510-2834904 GCF_002776525.5 Piliocolobus tephrosceles
CCCTCAGCCTCTGCTGGGCCGTCGGGCTGTGCCGTGGGTCTGGGCCCCCAGCCTCTGCTGGCTGGGGTGATGATGTGTTGGGGCAGCTGCAGCCTGCCCGCCCCCTTGTTTCTGTGGTTGGGCCTCGTGAAGGGGTCTGAGGTGACGAGTGTGCCTGAGTCACATGTAGGAAGATTCTCTGCGCTGAGTCTGGCCTCAGTCCTCCAGTCCTCTGCCGAGGAGCTGCAGGGTCTCACTGTAGCGGGGAAAGCTGTCCTCGACGTCTTCAATTCAGATGCCCCTTGGAGAGCTATTCAGTGCCCACCCTGCCCTGCCCACTGCACACACAGAATAAAATAGAAGGGTCCCCTGGTCCCATGCAGGCAGCTAACAAACGCAAAACTCTGTGGAAAAGCAGCGTAGGAGGAGACCCGGCTTTTGAGAGCGAAAGTCGAGTCCACGTTGAGGTTCGGCAGGATCGTGTGTGCCCAGAGCCGGATTGCAGGCGTGAGCCCTCCCGCCCCCAGGTGTGTGCAGGCACAGAGGGTCAGCGCCACAGCTCTTTGCGCCGGAGGACGGGGTCTGTGTGTGACTTCTCCCTGGGAGTACAGGTCCCTTTCCTCCTGGGAGCCCTTGTGGCTGACGAGGACGACTTTGTGGCTGGCAGGTGTCCTGGAGGCTGGTCCCTCAGGACCCTCCCTGTCCTCATCTGGAATTTAGCTTTCTCCTGAGCACAGCCTGCAGCCTGTGTGGCGTTGTGTGCTCTGATGGCCTTAACCACAGGCCGTCTTGGCCACTGGCCCTTGCTTTCTCCTGTTTGTGGGCTGCAAGCTGTCGTTCCATGACTGGGTCCTGATCAGGCTTGGGGGAGCCAGATTCTAACGAACCTGAGGCCCTCACGAGGGACCCCCATCTCTCCTGCCATGTCTCCTCACGGACCTGCTCTCTCCTCCTTCCTTCCACAGTAGCAAAGCTCCACCGAGGGAGACGCCTCGCCTCTCTCCTTCAGGACCCCCACCCACCCTGGGGCTGCTGGCATGTATGCGTGGATGCGCTCTGCCCTTCCCCTTAGAGAAGGCTGGGGTGTCTGGCCTGCACCCGCCGCTGTCCCGCTTGTCCTTGCACTGCTGTCCTCACGGCTTCCCTGCCTTGGCCCCGCCGGCTGAGCCTTGTGCACTTGCGTGTCCCTGTACCCCTCTCGCAGCAGGCAGGTGATGACAGTGGCTCAGGGAGGAAGCGTCGCCTCGCCCCACCCTGCTGCCCGCCTCGCCTCCGTGCATTTTCTGTTTAGTGATGGCCACAGCACTCACTCGTATCTCCCCTCTGGTTACGCTGCCCTTCTCTTTAACAGCGACCGCGGCTTCAGCACTGCCCACCTCTGTTTGCAGCCTGGGAGCCGCGCTGACCTACTCAGGCTGCTTTGCATTTCTTCTACTATTTGAAGTTAAGGGTGTGTGGAAAAAGGGATGTGTGCTTGGCTTTTTTTTTTTTAATCTTTCCAAAAACATTTTATTTTAAAATATTTTTTGCAGGCCGGGTGCCATGGCTCAAGCCTGGAATCCCAGCACTTTGGGAGGCTGAGGCGGGTGGATCACAAGGTCAGGAGATCGAGACCATCCTGGCTAACATGGTGAAACCCTGTCTCTACTAAAAATACAAAAATACAAAAAAAAAGCCTGGCGTGGTGGTGGACACCTGTAGTCCCAGCTGCTTGGGAGGCTGAGGCTGGAGAATGGCGTGAACCTGGAGGTGGAGCTTGGTGGAGCTTGCAGTGAGCCGAGATTGCACCATTGCACTCCACCCTGGGCGACAGAGTGAGACTCTGCCTCAAAAAAAAATATATATATATATAAAATAATATATATATATATTTTTACTATTTAATGATTTTTCAGTTTGAAAAACTTCATTTTCTTCACGTTTTACTGAAGTGCAATGTATGTAGTATATGTAGAGACCTGCACAAATTATCTGTGAACACACCATCACCAGCACCAGGTCAGGAAACAGTGTGATCAGCCCAGAGTCCCTCCTGTCCCCCGCCCGCCTTCCTGTTCCTAGAAACTCCCACCCAGTTCCCATCGCCCTGGGTCAATTTTGCGGTGTTTGGTCTCTGTGTAGATGGGTCATGTGGTTTCGTTGTTGGAGTCCTCACCCCTTGCTGCTTTGCATCTGTGAGCTGTGCTTCTGCCCCAGGGCCTTCTTACCTATCAGCCCGGCTTCTGCTCCAGAACCTTCTCACCTGCCAGCACCACTCTTGCCCCTGGAGTCTTCTCACCTGCCAGCACCGCTCCTGTCCTGGGACCTTCTCTCCTGTCAGCCCTGTTCCTGCCCCAGAGCCTTCTCACCTGCCAGCCCCACTCCTGCTCCAGAGCCTTCTTACCTGCCAGCACTGCTCCTGTCCTGGGGCCTTCTCTCCTGCCAGCCCTGCTCCTTCCTGGGGCCTTTGCACCTGCCAGCCCCACTCCTGCCCCAGAGCCTTCTCACCTGCCAGCACCGCTCCTGCCCCCGGGGCCTTCTCACCTGCGAGCCCCGCTTCTGCCCCAGGACCTTTGCACCTGCCAGCCCTACTCCTGCCCCAGAGCCTTCTCACCTGCCAGCATTGCTCCTGTCCTGGGGCATTCTCTCCTGCCAGCCCTGTTCCTGCCCCAGAGCCTTCTCACGTGCCAGCACTGCTCCTGCCCCTGGGGCCTTCTCACCTGCGAGCCCCACTCCTGCCCCAGGGCCTTTGCACTGGCTGATCCTCTTTCTGGAGCACCCTGTCTGGATAGCAGCAGCCTTCCTAACTTTCCTTCCTGTCTTTCACGACTGTTACCTCCTCGTGGGCCTTCCCTGCCCACCTGTGAAACAGCCTGTCTATTCCCTGTCTCGCTGTCTTGTGTCACTTTTCCCCGTTGAGCACATTGTAGACTTTGGTTTTGTGTCTTATTTCTTGTCTCTCTTGTCACTTGAAGGGCAGCACCTCCTCAGCAGTGTTGTGAATAGGTTCCAACACACAAGGGTGCTCGGGCGTCCCCTGTCGAGAGTGTGGGCAAGTGAGTGTCCCGTTCCCGACGTGAGAGCTGTGGATTCTGCATCCAGAGGGAGTGCTGGCTGCTGGGAGCCCTTCAGGGACACACTCTTCCACATTGACCGCGGGTGGGTCCCTGCTTAGCCTCCTGGGAGGGCTGCCCCTTGTGGTTGGTGTTGCGGCCACCTGTCTCCAGCAGCTCAGCAAGGACTGTGTGTTTGCTCACGGCTGGGCGCATGCTCCCAGTGGGCTCCCGCATCCCCGGCGCCGTCCTCCCTGGTCTCTGCTTTCCTTGGCCCTGCAAGCTGCACAGATGACCGTCTGCGCCGCGTGGCCTGAGAGCCCTGTGTGCACGCTGTGGCTCTGTGGGTCCTGTCCTCTCCCTGCCTTGCTGTCCTGGGTTCAGGAGCAGCTTCTGGGGGTTCCGACTGCTGACCTGACATCGTCACCTGAGCCTTTTTAGCTGACGGAGCCTCTCCTTGGCTGCTGCCCCGTGCCCCACAGTGGCTTTGTCTGCGTTCCTGGGTTCTGCGTTCCGTGCTCCGCTGGCTGATGGAGCACAGCTGCGGACTCCCGTGCGTGGCCCAGCCAGTGCCACTGTGTCTCATAGGGGCGGACGAGACGGAGCTGTCTTGGGGGCCAGTTCCTCTTCCAAGTTCAGCGTATGTGCTTTCCCCACATTCTGTGAGCTGTGTTCCCACACCTGGAAGGAAGGAGGAGGAGAGCGAAGGGGATGTCAGCATTTTATTTGAATTCCTTTCTGAGTCTGATTACAAAAGCAACCCACTTTGATTCAGAACACTCGACAATGTGGAGGAGACAGCAAAGCTGAGAAGAAAGGTTTCCCATCATCCCTCTGCCAGGGAAAGCTGCTGTGACTGTGTTGGCCAAGATCCTTCCTGGCATTTTTATATACATGGAATGTGTTTTTCTAACGGGGTTTTAGGAGAAAGTAGTGTATGCTATTTGCTGAGTCATCTTGTTTTGTTTAATCTTTGGTGAACATTTTCCATGTTACATATTCTTTTAAAACATAACTTTTTGGCTATGTACTGTCCTCCCTCTGAATACTTTTTTTTTTTGACACGGAATCTCACTCTGTTGCCCAGCCTGGAGCGCGGTGGTGCCCAGGCTCCAAGGGATGATGGAGACGCTGCATCTGTGGTTCCTTCCCCACCCGTAGCTCCAGTCCAGCCACGACACACACCCAACCCTCCTGGGGGCCTGCCCGGGCCAGTCCTGCTCAGAACTGTCAAGTCCATGAGAAATAAGGAAAGGCTGACAAATGAGAGGAGACTCAGGAGGCGTGGCAACTAATGGCACCCAGACCCAACCCTGGGAAGGAACAAGGACACTTAGAGGCGCACTGGTGCTGTCCAGGCAGCATCCCAGGTCCGTTGGTGACACTGTTCATTCCAAAATCAAAATCAAAGTTTACTTTAAAAACCCCCGAGGTAAGGATCATTGGGAGGTTTTAAAGTGTTCAGGATGCTTGCCTGAGTTCCCCAAGCAAGCGACTGCAGAACCAGATTCAACTGGCAGTGGACCCGGGCCCTCCCCGAGCACCTGTGACTCTGTGGACCTGCTTTGTCTTCTCCTGGCCTGCTCCTCCCTCACTTCCACCTGAGAACCCCAGGGTGGTGCCTGCTCGGTGCCAGCTTTCCAGGCCCCTGACCGACTGTTTGGATGTATTTGGAGAGGAGTCCCTGGCAGTGAATGACTTCCTCCTAGTGAAGTTAAACACGACCGTGCCATTCCTGACAAGGGAACCTGCCGTTTCCTGTCACTCTTCCTTGTCCACATGCCCCCAAAGCTTTCGTCGCACTGCTGGTAGCAAACCAGCATCACTAGGGTTGGTGTTCCCTGTCCCTTGGGAGTGGCCGTTGGGCCTGGCCAGGGCTCCTTCTGCAGCGCGAAGGGTCTGGGGAAAGCAGCCCCTCAGCCCGCTCTGATCTCATGGCAGGTATGTGTGAGCCTGGCCTGGAGCCTGGCCTTCGAGATGGATATCAGAACAGCATGATTATCGAACACCTTGTTTTGGAAGCCCATTCCTTTAGAAGGTGTGCACTTGGAAGTGTGATTAAATACGATGCACGTGATGGGGTGGGCGTGTGGGGTGGGCCCTGGGGACAGGCGTTGGACGTGTGATTAAACACGATGCACGTGATGGGGTAGGCCCTGGGGACGGGTATTGGAGCTCATTTGCTTTCCCTGTGTATTGGTCTGTTTTCATGCTGCTGATACATACCTGAAACTGGGAATACAAAAAGGTTTAATTGGACTTACAGTTCCTCATGGCTGTGGAGGGCTCCGAATCATGGTGGGAGGCAAAAGGCTCTTCTTACGTGGTGGTAGCAAGAGAAAATGAGGAAGAAGCAAAAGTGGAAACCCTGGATAAACCCATCGATCTCGTGAGACTTACTCACTGTCACGAGAACAGCACGGGAAAGACGGGCCCCGTGATTCAGTTACCTCCCCCTGGGTCCCTCCCACAGCCCGTGGGAATGCTGGGAGATGCAATTCCAGTTGAGATTTCTGTGGGAACGCAGCCAAACGATATCACCTTGGCTCTGGTCTCCACTGTGCCTGGGACTGGCCAAGAGAGCTGTGTCTCCATGACTGCCTTCTCCTTGCCCATTTGCGTGGTCTCAGGAAGCTGCACAGCAGGGCCCGAGTTGGCCGTGTGAGCCGCTCTCCCTGTCGAAGCAAACCCATCCCTGCGTGCTTTGACCTGAACTCGGTGACCTTCAGGCCGTCATGGAGTGGGGCAGAATGAATAGCCTGTCCTGGCTCTCTCGCTGCCCTGCCTAGCACATGGCAGCCGCCGGGTGAGGCACCTGCATGTGTGGGTTGGAGGCCTTCTGCAGGCACAGCCCCCACCATGGACCTGGCAGCTCGTGTGGGAGGCGTGTGGGTTGGTGACAGAGGGTGACCGTCAGCCCTGTGAACCTTCACAACTCCTCTGTGGACCCTGGACTTGGCGTCACTGCAGGTGACCACCGGGTGTATGCTTTGGGGCACCCAGGGAATGGAGTTGAGGATATCTAGGCTGTACTTGAGAGAGGGCCCCGGCTCTGTCAGTGTCCTTCCTTCAGGCTGAAGGGCCGCCTGGAGTGTGATAGACGACACTCCCTCCACCCGTCTACTTGCTGCATCTCGCTCTTGGCTACTGCCGAGTGCTGGGAGTGCCCCAGGCTGTGCCACCGTCCTGTTCTCCCAACCCTCACGGGGAGATGGGTGTGCACGTGCAGCGGCGGCCGCTCCAGAGCTGTCATGGAGGCACCCGAGGCTGGGGCGGTGCTCCCTGGAGGCGAGGGGGGACCTCTCTGGAGTTCAACGGAGCTCAGACTGCCACAGCAGGACGGGACGGGCGGGGGCTGTGGTGGAAATAGGTGGCTCAGTGTGGGGCAGAAGGTTGGAGGGCTGGCTCCGACACAGGGAACCAGGGTAGCAGGAGACTGCCGTGCTGGTAACCAGATTGCGTGGCGTGTGATGGGGGCCTGGATGGTGTTCCAGCAGCAACGGGCCTGTCAGCAGATTTCAGGCAGGCGTGTGAGGAGGTGCGATGTGTGATCCGAGATTGCTGAGCTGCCCGGCCTCATCCGCTGTGCCATGGCCATGCATGCGGGCCCCTGTATTTCCACTCAGCCTGTGCAGGTGCTTTGTGTGTGGACTTTTAAAGGGGAGAAGTCAGTGCAGTCCAAGTCCCAGTCTTCTCTGACTCTCCTAGAGCCTCAAGCCTCCATCTGCTGGGAAACGGGTCCGGTTAGCTGTGAAAGGGGAAGTGGCAGCTTTGCTGAGTTTCACTCGATCTTCTCACAGGGACTGGATGTTGGATTCTCATTCCTCTCCCCACACACTGTTGTGGCTTTCTCTTTAGCTGCCAGCGCCGTGCTGTCTTGGATGCTCAGGGGCGCCTACGGTGTTCAGTGAAGCTGTTCTCTGTGGACAGGCAGGATCTCTCTAAACATGCAGTTGGCGCCAACTTTCTTTCAGCTCCCCACTCCCTGCTTCGGGCCGTGGGACGTCATTCCTTTTATAACAAAGAGGATCCTTTCTCTTCTCAAGCACCATGGTTCTTTTGCGATCAGCACGGTCAGGAGAGGCCAGCCCTGCCGGGCCCGGGTCAGGGGAGCTGTGCAGACTGTAGTATGGAAGCTGCCTTCAACAGTTGTCTTCCGTTTGGGCTTCTCCGTTTCCTGATTATTATTATTGAGACAGAGTGTCACACTGTCACCCAGGCTGGAGTACAGTGGCGCCATCTCGGCTCACTGCGACCTCTGCTTCCCGGGTTCAAGCGATTCTCCTGCCTCAGCCTCCCGAGTAGCTGGGATTACAGGCGTGCGCCACCACGCCTGGCTAATTTTTGTATTTTTAGCAGAGACGGGGTTTTGCCATGTTGGTTAGGCTGGTCTCGAACTCCTGACCTCAAGTGATCTGCCCACCTCGGCCTCCCACAGTGCTGGAGTTGCAGGTGAGAGCCACTGCACCCGGTCCATTTCCTGATTGTTTATTGGTAGTAAAATTCCCTTTGAGGTGTATGGCCCTGTGGGTGTTGACAGATGCACCGAGCGTCCCCCACCACAGCCACGATTCAGTCCCATCACCCTAAAAGTTTCTCTTGCCTCCCCTTGGTCACAACGCTCTTCCCCTGTCGCCAGCAGCCATGTGGGTACGTTTTTACAGAGACGAGCTTCCATAAGGTTTGAAGCCTGGTTTCTCCATGCATGACCACCGCCTCCTCCCTGCTTTTCTCAAAGTGATGTTGCTTTTTCTTGTCTTAAAACTTTTTCCTGAACTCAACTTGTAACTCTCAGGATTCCTGGCCACATCTCCCCTGTCTTCCTGGCACGTGATTTCTCTGCCACCCTTGCTTTCAGTCACAGAAGATAAGAGCAATTGTGCCGGGTGCAGTGGCTCATGCCTGTAATCCCAGCACTTTGGGAGGCCGAGGCCGGCGGATCACCTGAGGTCAGGAGTTCAAGACCAGCCTTACCAACATGGTGAAACCCGTCTCTACTGAAAATACAAAAAAATGTAGCCGGGCGTGGTGGTGGGCACCTGTAATCCCAGCTACTCTGGAGGCTGAGGCAGGAGAATCGCTTGAACCTGGGAAGCGGAGGTTGCAATGAGTCGAGATCGTGCCATTGCACTCCAGCCTGGGGGACAAGAGCGAGACTTTGTCTCAAAAAAGAAAAATAAATAAAAAAAATTAAAAAAAGGAAAAGCAATTGCGGCCAGCCTGTCTGTCTCCCTGCCTGCAGCGTTTACGGCTCTCCCACGGTCAGAGGCCGTGTGGGGCTCCGTCCCTCGCCGGCTGTGCTGTCTCTGTCGTGCTCCTTGGCACTGACTGACTGCCCTGTCTGGAGCCTCCAATTAAAGGTCACTGGCAGCACTTCCCCTAATTACCATGCCATAAGGACTTCGCTGGTTTTGTGGCTGTGGTGTGAGCGAGGGCGTGCCGGTGCTTTAGTGATGCTTTAGCCAGTGCTGAGTTGTTGAGCTGCACCTTCCTTTGGATGGGATGCACTTGGGGAGGAGGAGGGAGAATCTGAGCTTCTTCCTTACTGGACATCTTGTCCTCACTGGGCCTGTGGGGAGGGAGGGGCTCGTCCTTAGGAGCTCCTTGGGGCTGCTGGCCAGGGAGGAGGGAGGGAGGTGACTGGTCTTGCCGTCCTACCCCGCAGCATGGAGTCTCCCGGGCAGGGTGGGATTGCCGTGGGGAGGTGGAGCTGCACACGGCGGTAACAGGTCTCACCATCCTCCAGACCTTCATACACGCCTGGTGGGCCTGTGAAGCTGGCGAGGGTGGGTGGTCGGTGCCCTCGTATGCACCTGGTGGTCCTGTGAAGCTGCATCTACCGTGAGTGTCCGGTGGGTCTTCAAAGGTTAGGCGGTCACTGGATGACCCAGCAACTTCCCTTCTAAGTGCGCACCCAAGAGGATCGCTAACGTGTTTGCACGAACACTCATGTGTCGTTGTTCATAGCAGCATTGCTCATAGTAGCCAAGAGATGGGGCCAATCCAGATGCCCCTCAGCTGTGACTAGACACAACGTGGCTGCCCACCCATCGAGGAGCTGTTGAGCTGTAAGAGACGGAGCGCTGATGTGTGCTGCAGCACGGACTGACCTTGAAGACGTGGTGCCAAGTGAATTCAACAGTATGAAAGGCCACCACCTTTATGATGACATTCATATGAAGCACCCAGAATAGGCAAAGTCTTGAACTCAAAGCAGGGCATTCCTGAGACACTGCCATGGCCTCGTGTTCTCACTGTGGGCAGAAATACCAGAGTGGCCACGGTCTGGGAGAACCAGTTGGCCGGGAGGCAGTGGCAGCCGCAGGCAGGGACAGCTACGTGTGCTGTTCTCCTGGGGTGTGTTCTGCGTGGCTGTGCGGTGGGAGACCCCGCGGTGGGGTGGGAGGGTGGAGAAGGTCCAGTGGCTCGTTAGCAGGCACTGTTACTTGCTCTGTGACACTTGTCTTTCGTTAACCTTTTCTCCCTTTGAGCTTCTTTGAGGGCAGTCACCACTGTGTCTGCTTTGCCTGGAATGGTGGCTGATACACAGTGGTGCTTGAGGTGAGTGTGGAGTTACGGCTCTGTGAGACCTGTGGCTAGCATGCAAGCTGCAGTAATGAACAACATAGTCAATGTCAGGACTGAGCGAGACCGGCACTGAATTCTGGCTCCTCACTGACTGCTGGCCCTGTGACCTTCAGCAGGGTCTCTGGTGTCCTCTCAGCCAGGCCACCTCGTCTGTAAAGGACATGATAATAGTCGTTAGCTTGGGGTGGTGGGAAACGTTAAACGTGATGACCTATGTTCAGGAAACAATGACGGCGATGATAAGGTCTCTTTTGCCCAGCACGTGGAGGGTTTCTTACTCTACAAGACTGCTGAGTCGCAGGCCCTTCACCTGGGGGGTTGGGAGCACCCTCCTGCCCCCATGCTTGGCCCTGTATTTGTCACGGTTCCTTCCTTTTTCTCCTCCACATCCCAGGCCGGCTCCAGTGGCTCCCAGGGTTATCTGGGGCCGGACATCAGGACGTTCCAGGAGATGTTCAGAGGTGCGAGGCAAGTTCCACGGGAGGTTCTCCATCCAGTGCGGGGATCAAGCTGGTGGTAGATGACACATGGAGTGGTGTGGTGGCAGCTGCAGTGGCCGCCACAGTAACTCAGGAAGTGGGTTTTCTGGGCGGGGACTCCGCACTGAGCTGGGTTTCCTGCCTCTGATCTGCTCTCCAGCAGGTAGGCCTGCTGGCGCTTAGGGACCCCTGTGAGCACAGGCACCTACTCCCTTGTCCCTGGCACGTCTGCATGGGCGCAGGGCCTTCTCTGGCATCACCCTGCCCAGGCAGTGCCACTCGCAGGCTCTGCCCCCTTGCAGCGCTCTGCTCCCAGCAAGTAAAGGTTGCGGCCCTTGGCCTTCCTTGCCTCGCACTTCCTGTGGCTGTCTCCATGGCGGATCCGGCCATACCTGTGGACAGACCCCGTCTGTCCCCCTGGACTTTGAGGAAATGGAGTCAGTATTCATCAGCACAGCGGGGCTTTATTTTTCTACACATACCTGGAAACTTCCACCGTGTTTCCTGAGTTCTTCTGACCCAAGTCTTCCAGATCCTGTGGAGCGTCCACCGCACGCCCCGTCGGCAGTGCTGCGTGAATGCCTTCCGGTGTCCAGAGGGAGCCACTGGTTAACTGATGGCGAGAAAGGGAATGGCGGCCCGGATGTGAGCGTTCTCCTCCTTCGAGCTGGGCGCCTGTGGAAAACCAGGCCCTCACTGGGCGGGGATCCACACCCAGTCTCCGTCCCCACTTCCCCAGTGCCTTCCTGCCCACACTCCTCCCCACCCCAGGGTCTGACCGTGCTGGAATCACTGGGAGCAGCCGGTCCATAGGATGGGCCCAGCAGACACTCAGAGTGGCCAGCCAGGAGTTCCTGGAGAAGGGAACGGGCGCGCCTGCAGTGTCAGGAACAGATCTGTTTCTTCCCACGTGCCTCTCCCTGAAGAACTGGTAGGAGGAAATGTTGGTCTTCTTGGTGCACAGCTTGCTGCAGGTCAGTGGCGGAGGCTGGATTTGAACCTAGGTCTCCCAGGTCTTGCTGGCGTCTGATGCTACTGCCGCTTCCGTTTTGGCCACAGCGGACACCGTGCAGTCTGTTACGTCTGGAGTCTCCTGACAGCCTGCCCTGCGCTGGCCTCCATCCACCGACCCACCTTGGAGGCCTCTCTACTGATTTACCTGCCCGGATGCTGAGAGCCGTGCCCCGAGCCTGGGGGCACTCACCCCGCACCTCCTCTCTGTGTTGTGTAAGCCAAGAAGCGCTCAGCGATTCCAACAAGCAGTAACCCTGCCTTTTAAAGGTCACTCCTGTCTTTGTCAGTTCTTAAAGTTCAAGAGGAAATAAACTGCTTGGAGCTGGCATTTCTCAAGTCAAGTGTCAGCCCTCCAAGCCCCCCGCCCGGCGCGGAGGCAGCGGGGCCCATGAGTGAGCTGCCAGGTGACTCAGTGATGGGCGAGTGGGCGCCTCCGTGTCTCCAGCTCCTGCTAGAGAGGAATGAAAGGGAAACTAATAATTCCGAAAATCTCATCTTCTCCTTTCAGTTTTGTTATTCAGCATGGGGAATGCTGTGGAGATGTTTGTTTATTGGTCGAGTGACAGTGTTTAGAGGCTGTCAGCCCTGGTTACCTGGGACGTCACGCGCGGGGAGGGACGTCTCTTCCCCCAGGGGCCCGTGCCACCCATTCCTGATTGACGAGCAGGGGAGCTCTCCCTGCAGCGGGAGAGACAGCAGAGGCCCTGTGAAGGTGCCACACCTAACCGGGTATTGACTTCCAGTGCTTTTGGTCAAGGATGGCAAAATCAACGGGACCGAACGGGCTTCGTTACCCGGGTAGCGCTGAAGCAGCTGGTGGTCGTGTGGCGCACAGCCGTGGGCGTGGGCTGGGCCGCGTGCAGGCGGCTGAACTCTGCTTGGCGGGCTCCATCGATTGTCACGGGCGCTGGAGCCTCAGCTTCAGAGCTGCTAATTGGGCTATCGGGTGATTCCAAAGAGAGACGTCACAGAGATCACTTTGTCTCTTCTCTTAACTGTTTGTCCAATTTGATGCAAGCCTCAATTAAATAGGGTGTGTGAGCCCCTTAGTCCTCAGAGCTCCGTCTCCTCGGCCTGGTCCTTCCACTTGGCCTGCTGCCTCTCTCTGGAGTGCTGTACTCCCACACCAGACCCGGCAACGCCGTCCAGAGCCCAACTCCATGCTCACAGCTCCGACTCACCAGCCGTGTGGTGCTGAAGTCACAGCTCTGACAGCAGCTCCGCTGAGCTCCCCAGGCCTGGCTCCTTCCCTCTGGTCTCTCCCTCTGTGTCTCCCATGTCCCTCGCTGAGCTCCCCAGGCC
>NC_045441.1:2834914-2836463 GCF_002776525.5 Piliocolobus tephrosceles
AGGCCTGGCTCCTTCCCTCCCGTCTCTCCCTCTCTCCCTTCTCCCTCCTGCACTCTGTCTCACACACAGCCCTGTGGTCCCCACTCTCCTTCCCTTCCCTGCCTCCTTCCCTGGCTTTTCTGGTTTCCCGTGCAGCTGTCGCGGGACGTGCACACCCCCTCACACTCACACATGGCCTCCTGGTCCCCGTCCCCTCCCTCTCCTGCCCCCCTTCCCTTTCTCGTGCATCTCCTGTGCAGGTGTTTCCGGGGAGCTTGTTCTCCGTTCTTTATTCTTCGGTCTCTGCTTTTTCTTCTTATGTAAGTTCTTGTGCTTTGACATCTCTTCTTGTCACTTCAGTGTGGCCAGACTTCAGAGTCTCTATCTTTGGCTCCAACCTCTCTGCTAATCTCTGTGATCAACTTTTCCTCTGCCCCTGGAAGCTGCCACCTTGCTGTTATTGCTCCTGACCTTGGGGCCATGTCAGGTGTGCCCTGCTCTCTCCCCAGGGGTCCCATGATCTCTGTTGGCCAATTGCATGAAGGCTCAGCTTCCCCACCCTGATGGCAGGTGTCTCTACCGCGTTCCCACCAGCCGGGCCAGGCGGCCTTCCCCTCCCTAACCTGTGCTCCGGCTTCTTTCCCTCACACTTGGCTCCTGCACGCCCCGCCGGCCTGGGCCATTGTGCTCTGCCAACCATGGGGGCTGGAACAGTGACGGTGGAGACCTGTGCGGAGGACAGAGCCTGGAAAAGACAAGCCCTGGGGCCTGCTGGCTGGGCAAGGGAGTGGAGGGGTGCGTGATGGTGCCCTGGCTGCAGTGGCACGGGAGCGCCCCCACCTCCTGTGTGGGGGGCTCTGGCCCGATGTGGGGATTTTTGGCAGCCCCGAGATCCACAGTCCCCCTACAGGTTGGATTCCTCCAGCTGAGATTTGTCCTGAGGGTTCCCGGGTCACATGAGGGCGTTCTGGAGATTGAAGAAGTGTTGGTGGAGCGGGACTGATAGGTGGATGCTGTGATTTTCGTTCCTTTACACCTCTGTTTGAGGGAACTCGATGGACTTTTGCTAGAACCGATGGTCCAGATGAGGAAGGAGCAAGGAACCCAGTGTGGCAACGCCTGGCCCCAAGTGGCTCCCCTTTCCAGTGCCAGCCCAGAGTGCGCCCTGCCCTGGCCCCGGCCCCGGCCCAGCTTGTCTGTCCGTATCTTCTTTCTGAGCACCCTTCCCTCCGGCTCTGCCATTCCCAGCCCATGTCATCCCTGGTCCTGTCTTTGGTGCCTGGCCTCGCTCCCGGACCGTCACAGCAGCTCTCTCCTGTCTCTCCCTGGGCTCAAGTATCTTCTCACCCTCCAGGAATGCAGAGCCAGGGAGGGGGGCATGGAGTCTGGACCTTGGGTGGCCAAGAGGCAGCTGAGGGTTAATGAGGCCAAGATGTAACTGATTTGTTTTTCTAAGACCACCAGAGTGGGCACAGAAGAACCAGCGAGTAGGCAAGGCTAAAAGCAAAACTGCAAATTTATTCTTTGGTCATCTAGCTTCAGGGACCGGAGCTGGGGGCGGGGGGGGGGG
>NC_045441.1:2836563-2846045 GCF_002776525.5 Piliocolobus tephrosceles
GGGGGGGGGGGGGGGGGGGGGGGGGGGGGGGGGGGGGTGGAGTTTCTCATATAGTCCGGACAAGAGTGGGGGCTGAGAAAGCCCGCCCCCAGTGCATCTGCTGGGAGCGACTTTTCTAGGAGTGGAAGGGCAATAGGCGGGGCACGGGCATGTCGGGGGAGGGGGAGCGCTCCGCAGGTGCCACCAGGTAAATCTTGGTCTCCTCGGATTGACATCACCTGGTGCATGCCTGATTAATCTGCACCTTCCCGGGTGTCAGCTGCATTCTCGCACACACGGGAAGAGTTGGTGGTGAAGAAGAACCCGGAAGTGCACCATCCTGCCTCCGTTCATCCAAACAGTAACGTCACAAAGTGCAGGCCACATCCCAGCGGCATCACCCGTGAGCCAGATTCCCTGGAATGCCGCTGTCCTCCAGCATCTGTGTCCCTAACCGAGGAATGAGGCAAAAATGTCTCCCTCCCTGTCAGGGACGTTCGGGGTGTGTTTGAAGAAATGGCAGTTCCCCTTGCCCAACCACACACGTCTTCACTGGGAAAATCGGGCTCCACACCGCCTCTGAGCGCAGGGCTCTGTGCAGCTGACAGCGCTGCCGTGCGACCTGGGAGTTTCCAGCCGCCCAGGGATGGACTTGGTGTCAGAGCCCAGCGCTGTTCTTTGAGTCCTGCTCCCATTTGGAAATGAGGGGCACCGGCATCCTGGGCTTCCTCCCAAAGGCCTGTGACCGTGGGGGAGGCGCTCGGCACGTGAGGGTGGGTGGTTGTAGTCGGAGGGTTGTTACTACTATTTTTGCCGTGGAATTTGTGCATCTGCATGGCCGAGGCTGGGGGCTGGCAGTGGCTTGCTCTCTTGTTGGGGTGTCGGGGTGGGGGTGGAAATGCAGTCACCTGGCCTCAGTTGGGTGGGAACTCATGTCTTTAGTTACCCATGCCAGCGTTTCTAAACCTCTGTGGTATAGGGTAGTGGTTGGTAACCTTTCTCTGTGAGGAGCCATACAGTAAATACTTCTGGCTTTTTGAGCCAGGGTCTCTGTCACAGGAAAGCAGCCGTAGGCCATATGTCAACGAGTGGGTGTGGCTTTGTTCCAGGAAAACTTTCCCTACAAACATAGGTGGTGGGCTGTTTGCAGAGCAGCAGTGCAGAGAAAGCGCCCAGCCTCGAGGCTGGCCCACCTGCCTGCTGCCCGCCTGCTGGCCATGTGGCCCCTTGGGGCTTCTGTCCTGCGCATTAGGTGGGCAGGGAGCCAGTGCCGACTGGGCGGACGGATGCACGGATGGCCTCCTTCTCTCTGACCTCGGGAGGCGGTGGATGTCTCCAGGACACCTGCTGTGCCTCTCTGCACCACTCCAGGCATTGGAGTATCTTCGGTGTCTTCTCTTTTTTCTGAAAGTTGGAGCTGGAGGGCATGGGGCAGTTGTTTAGTAGGACCTGGGGAGGTGACTTGCCCCCTTGTCTCTCCCGTTCTCATTTCCTAATCTCCAGCAGCCTGGGGCGGAAGTGAATTTATGGTGTCCCTGCGGCCACCCTTGCCAGGGCTCCTCACCCGTCATTTGGAGGCAGTCCTCCCCAGGCGATTACAGGTTGGTAGCTGATCAGCTAAACTGGATTATTCATTATGGTCGGGAGTGAATTGAAATTGCAAAGGGCAATTTTCCTTCTCACATTTCAAGGTCAGATGAGAGTATTGCAGTGTGGCCGCTGTTTATCTGGGAATGCAAATTGAATTTGGTGATTCCAATTGATGAGATGTTGGGAACAGAGCGCTCTTCAGAGGCCGAGTCGGGGAGGAGCGACCAGGAGGCCAGGCTGCAGCTTCAGAGCCTGCTCCCCTGGCCGTTCCTTTGATTGGTAATTATTTCAGCCTTTGCTCTTCTCATTCTCTGGTTTCATTTCCGCTGTTTGGATTTTTATTTTTTTCAGAAAAATGTGTAATGACACTTGGAGGCATTTAAGATTGGAATTAGATGGCGTAAATAACAACAGCTGCGTGCCATGCTAAGCCTGACATCCTGGGGCGCCAGGGAGGGGGGCGCCGTGCCCTCTCGGAGGCCCAGCCCCTTTCAAGTCTGCACCTGCCCACCAGGGAGGAGGGCCTGCCCTTGTCTTTCACCTGCAAGTGCCCACCTGTGCCACTGAGTGCGGCTGCCCGGCGCCAGCCTCATCACGGTGTGGGGGCTGAGCTGGCCATGCGGACTTGGACCCAAGTCCTCAGCGAGGCAAGCCACCATGAGCCCCTTCCTCCTTGGGGACATGGGGACTGGGGGCGGCGCTGCTGCTCTCCTCCCAGATTCTGGTGGAGACAAAACGAGGTCATGTATCCAGGAGCGGGAAACTGCTCAGGAGGCTCGCCTCCGAGTTCACACATGGGAGGGGCCCTGGCTGCCAGCCTCCTCTGCTTTCTTCTTGGGTAGATGAGAAGCATGAACTCTGATCTCAGTCTCCAGCAGCTCCTGATCAGGGAGCCTCTCCCGGCTCTGCCGTGGAGGCCCCGTGAGCGCGGGGCAGGGGAGGAACTGGAACCTGTTGATGCTCTTGTGCTTCACGATGGATGCACACATCTGATCAAATCCTCCCCTGCCCATTAGCAGCGAGGGGCTCAGTTCCATTCAAGAGGAAGGAGGAGGCCAGAGGTGGATGGAGTGCTCAGAGCCTCCGGACAGCAGGGTGCTGTGCTGGCTCCTGCAGGTAGATGGGACCCTCTCAACCCTGTGGGTCCCAGGGCCATGTTCCCCTGCATGTCTGCAGAGGCAGCTATTGATTCCCACTCTCAGGAGGCTCCTCAGATACACAGGGAGCCTGTGTCTGCCATGCTGGCCTCCAGGCCGGAGCTGAGGGCTTCAGTGGCAGAGACGGCCTCTCTCTGTGGTGAGTGGGGGCCCTTCCCCGGTGTTGCCTCCGGGCAAGGAGCGAATGTGGATGCCTGAACACGCACAGTGTTGCTTCTGCCCTGTCTGGGAACCCCGGCCTTCCAGGAGAGTATTTCTGAAACCAGTTCATGCTCCATCTAAAACGTTGCCTCTGGATCTGGGCTGCTGTGAGGCTCCCTGAGGGGCGCCTGTGAACACAGCTCTGTGTACAGTTCCTGTGACTGGAAGCCGAGCACATGTGGTTTGGGAGGTGGTCCTGTCCAGCGATACCCTCTTTCAGAACCCGTGGTTGCTTCCAGAGCAGAGCAGGGCAGGCTGTCCGCTGGGGCTGGAACCTGTCCTCTGTTCCCTGCCAGCCTTCTGGGTCCCCGTCTCCTGCTCCCAAGCACCTGCTGCGGAACGGCACTGCTTTTTGCCTCGTGTGCCTGCTGCAGGCTACCAGCTATGGTTTGCTGCTTCCTGCTGGGCTGCACCCCTCCCGACCGCTGGCTCGGCCAAGCCCCTGCACTTGCTCTCTTCCGGAGAGACACGTGGAACGTGTCATCTGTGTGCCGGTGCTGTTGCTTGGCCTGACTACGGCGTCTCCCCCCAGCCCTGTGGGGGTGCTCAAGGCATGGCCCTGGAGACCCTGAAGGTCATGTACAGCGGTGTCCTGGGGGACATGGTGGCCTCATGGTCATGACTCAGTCGCTCGAGGCTTGAATTTACTCATCTGTGAAATCGAGAAGATTAAAAATCATACTTGTGGGTGGGTCTTGATCTATGTTCCTCAGATATCTAAGAATAAAGGTGCTTTTAGAGATTTTGCCAAGGTCTGAATAAAATTTTATTAATATTTTCCTAGTTTCATGGCAGACGTCATCACTGAAGATCGCTGTGCATGTAGCTGTGTTTACATCTTAACCCTTGAGGCCACTGGCAGGCTCACCATGCCACGGGCGCACCGCGCCGTGAGCCCACCCTGTCATAACTGTCTCGGGCTCACCGTGCCGTGGACTCCCCATGTCCTCACCATGTAACCGTCTCGGGCTCACCATGCCACGAGCTCACCGTGTTGTGACTGTCTCGGGCTCGCCATGCCAAGAGCTCACCGTGTCATGACTGTCTCGGGCTCACCGTGCTCTGAGCTCACTGTGTCATAACTGTCTTGGGCTCACTGTGCCGTGGGCTCACCATGTCATAACTGTGTGTCGAGCTCACCGTGCTGCAGGCTCACTGTGCCACGGGGTCACCGTGTCATAACTGTGTGTGTCTTGGGCTCACCGTGCTGCAGGCTCACTGTGCCGTGGGCTCACCGAGTCGTAACCCTGTCTCAAGCTTACTGTGCCGCGGGCTCACCGTGTCATAACCGTGTCAGGGCAGTCGTCAGTAAGGAAGCCTTGGTGTGACCCCGTGCCCATGTGTGAACAGCGTGTCTGGGCGTTATGGGTTACGAGGCCGTCTCTGTTCGGGTTTACATAACAAAGTACCACAGACGGGGATCTGAACAGATGTCCGTTTCTCACGACTGTGGAGCTGAGGAGTGCAGGATGGCAGTGCCAGTCTGAGGATGGCTCTCCTCCTGGTTTGCAGATGACCGGCCCCTGTCCTCACAGGGCGGAGGGGGAGGACGCCGGCTTCTTCGTGCTGCTGGCAAGGTGCACATCCTGTCGGGGGCACTCCGCCCTCAGGACCGAATCCCCTCTCAGGGGCCCGCTTTGGTCACCGTCACATTGGGGGTCCGGGTTTCCACAGGTGAACGTGGCGGGGACACGGCATTGTGTGCACCACCCAGAACGTGCCGGTTCTGCCCTGGGCCCGGGTGTGACTGTGGAGGCGTGTCCCTGCCCTGTGGATCCACACGCCAGGCACCACTCAGCCTTGTGACTGGGGTGGGAGTGGCCTCCTCGTGCCATCCCAAGGGTCGGATCAGGTCCCCAGAGCGCACCACTGCTTCGCCTCTCTCAGAGCCTGTCTCCCGTGGTGGCTGGCTGTGGGCTCCTCTGCCTCGGGGCCCCATGTTTCTGGGGAGAGTCCACGGTGCCTGTTTGTTCGATGCCTGCCCTTGCCTTGGCGGGTGTCCAGAGTGGCTGGGACTTGGGAGAAGGTAGACAAAGAGTGTGTGGGAGGAATGGGTTGTGCGTGGAAGAGCCGGCTCGGCAGTGTCTTGAGGAAGGTCGTTAAAATGTCTCCTGCTGTTGGGGAATGCGTTGTGTCCTTGAAAGTCGGTATTCTCAGGCCGGGAGCTTCTGATGAAGATCACATTAAAGTGGCCTCAGTGGCTGGTCACAGTTCAGATGGATGCTCAAAAGCTCAGAGCTTGTTCTCTCAGTAAAGGCTGGCTCAGAGAGACATTGATCGATAAACATGCCGGCTTCTCCTGGAGGAACTAAGCACTTCATTCTGAACTCCCAGAGGCTGGCAGAAATGCCAGTGACCTCAGAGTTCAGCCCAAGCATGGACCTAGAGGCTTAATTTTTTATGAGTTTTCTCTTCTGCACCTCAGAAGAAAGAACGGGATTGAACAGAGAGAACGTCCCCAACAGGAGAGAGCCCGCCGTCCCGGGTGCCGCTGTGGCTCGGCACGCTGGGGTCCCGCTGCCCTGCAGGGCCTGAGGGTGGGAGGAGGAGCCCGTCTTGATGGGGCACCTTTACCTGCACGCCAGGGTAGGCAGCACCACTTGGTGGCGGTGTCTGAAACGCTAGTTGGGGGCCTTTAGGCTGCACTCTGGGGCCGTCCACTTTGTGCCGGCCCTTCCTGCACCTCCAGGGCTCGGCTCCCAATTGCCACTTCGTCGGGTCCTCAGGACAGGGCCGCCTGTGCTGGACCTTCCCCTCCCCTCGAGACTCGGGCACCTCGTGGACACACGCTGGCCTGCTCCTTGCTCTCCTGCCCCTCTGGCTGAGCCCACTCTCCATGCCCTGTACGGAGGCCCTTCTTGGTTTGCTCGTCCTCTTCTAACCTTGCCCGTTGCCCCCGGCGGGCCCAGCCTCAGGCCCACTGGGCTGACCACGAATGAGCACACCGCACACCAGCTGCCCATCGGAAACGTCCCCGTCTCTGACACCGCCTGTCCCAGGCTGTCCTGCCACCCCTCCCCGAGGGCCCTCCCAGCTTCCTGTTTCCCCTCCAGTGTCAGGAGGCACCTGCTTGCTGGTTTGCTGATGGCCTGTCTTCTGCCCGCTGCGGTGACTGAGTTGTTGTCTCGCAGGTACACACTGCCTTCTCTGAGCCTGACTTCGCAGTGCCAGGGACGACAGCCCACACTTGCGCTTCGCCGGGGGCACCTGCATCAGGGCCTGCCCTGGGGGCGCTGGAGAGGGCCCCAGGGCCAGCCTGCAGGCAGATGGGCGGCTCTTTAGCCACTGGCCTTGCCCCCTCTCAGCAGCCTGCCAGCCTGCAGATTCTGTGGCGCCTAGAGGTGCCAGCTCCATGGGCTGCTGCCCTGTTCTCAGAGGCCTGGGCCCAGGTCCTCCAGGGCCCCCATGCAGACACCAGCATGGCCTCCCTCAGCAGCCTCGGTTCCCGTTCCATGGGGCCCATCTCTGAGCGTCTACATTTGAATGATGTCAGCCTCTGCCCCGTGTTCCCACAGCCCAAGGGATGGGAGCTGCTTCCTGAAGTCCATGTGTCCTTGGTGCCTGAGGGTCTTCCTGCTGCTCTCAGTGACCTCGGTACCCGCACCCCTGGTGAGATTCTCTGCTCATGCCACGCGCGTGGCTTCTTTGCCTGAGATTCCCACCCCAGTAGAATGGAGGCCCAGCGAGCCCAGGCTGGCTGTGGTGTTCCACGCTGTCGTCTCTGGTGGGTGGAACGGCATGCGGCCGCCCTCCCCCACATCCTGTGTGCTGAGCGGACTGGGTGGACTTGCCTGCCGGTCAGGTGTGAGTGGTGAACGTCCCGGACACGGCTCTTGGCGAGCATTCCGCAGTGTCGTCTGCTTGTCGTGTCTTGGTGTTGGCTTTTTACAGTCTACTTCTGTTGTTCAGAAGACTGCGGTATCAGCCCTCAGGCCTTGGGGTGTGCCCAATGACGCGGGCCCGAGTGCCGCACCTGGACGATCCTGGAGCGGGTGTGCCTGTGCCTCTGCCGCCCATGCCGTCCCTCAGCCGGGAGCATGTGTTGCTCTGGTTCATTTCTCCCGTCTCCCTTCTTGAGGGGAGGTTTGCTTCACAACCTGGCCGATGAGCTTTTCCAGCCCCGGCTCAGCCCCACGCCCCTGTGGCTCTGTCTTCCCTCTGCGGCGCCATGGAACACACGCTTCACGCTACATCCTGCAGCGGCTACATTTCCTCAGACCGGGTCTGTAAGGAAGCCCAGGTTCAGCTGTCCGATGCTTGACAGGCAGACACGAGAGGCGAGAGTGGAGGAAGAGCGGGCGTATTCAGAGAGCCGGCGATCGGGGAGGTGGTCACCTACGGTCGCAAAGACCCTCTGAAGTCAGTACCGATCTCAGGCTCTTCTTATGCTAAGGGTAGGGGCGGGAGGTGGGGGTGGGACCAAGAGGTGACTGACGACCCCTGAGATCTGGAAGCCAGCGAGGGTCCGAGGAGGTCGGGAACGTCTCTGTCCTTGGCCAGGCCACAGCACTCCTGCAGATCTTTAACAAAGCCTGTAGCTGTTTCCACCTTCCCCTTCCATCCCAGAGTTAGTAGTGTTTGCATTACTCCCTCAGTACTCTAAAATTAGGAGTGGGTAAAGACCCTTTAAGCAGCAGAGGAGGGTGTGCTAGTTCTGCAGAGCCACTGTTGCAGGGCGAGGGCTGGGCTTGGGGCGCCCCGGTGCCGGCCGCGCTGCCTCGCGGAGGTGGCCCCCGTGCCGGCCGCCCTGCCTCGCGGATGTGGCCTAGGCTGCGGAGAGTGGGTCAGAAGCAGCTTAGGCCACATCTAGTTCCTGGGCCCAGTCTTGGCACCTGACTCTATTGCACTGAGCCCTGATCCTCAAACTCCGGGAGCCTGAGCTCTGAAGCAGGACAACCACTGTCCTGTGGGTGTGCGTTACTCGCATCTGCTCTCGGTGTGGGGCTCCAGCCCCACACGCGCCCCGCACAGATGTGAGCGCACCCTCACTCAGGATGCAGGGTGTGGGTTTGTCGGGCCCCCCTCAAGGCTGCCCAGCCATCCTGTGCTGAGCTGAGGGCGCCTGTCACCTTAAAGACAGCACCTGTCACATTCTTGCCTTTATACACTCTGGCTTTAAAGCAGAGCACGGGGAACGGTGGCATTCTTCAAGTTAACTGATCACATGGAGCCGTGATTTAAAGCACTTGTGAACTTTTGCACCTGAATTCAGTGATTCAAGAGTAGATTTTACAGCCCTTGACTATTAAATTGGTCCATGAATAGTTTAAAATTGAACTGGAGCCCAAAGTAGCCTCATAATATGTGTCTCCCGTGAGCTTTGTGACTGTTTTTTATTTTATCTTGTGTATTTGGTTATGCAGCACCTGGAGGGGGCAGGGGGCCGCCGGCCAGTGCTGCACCCGGGGCCAGTGTCAGCATAGGGCTTTCCCAGGCTGCTGATGGGATAGGAGAGACTCAGAACGGTTTCCTCTGCTCTGGCATCGCAGCAGTCCACACGGAAGACTCTGACCAGATGTGGGGTGTTTCCCCACCCGCCAAGCAAGCAGTCGGTTCTGCCTGGGACACCAGCCGTTCAGTTCAGTCTCACTCAGTTCTGTTCTGACACTGTCTGCCTTGAGGTGACGTCAGACTCTGGGGTGAGGACCCAGTACCCACCTTCTGGTGCCAGTCGTGAGCTGCCACTGTGCTTCTGACCAGCCAGATGTAAATTGGGGTTCTGACCACTCGGTTGGAATTACCTTTGGGTTTGATTAATTTGCTGGAGTGTCTCGTAGAACTCAAGGAAACTGAAGGGCCTGCAGCTTCCATGCCCTCCCTGAACCGCCACCCTCTGGGAACACCGGAAGCCCTCCCAGCACAGTCCTTTTGGGTTTCGATAGAGGCCGCCACCCTCCAGCAACAGTGGAAGCTCTCCCAGCTCTGGTGAGAGACCTTTAGGTTTTGATGGAGGCCTCGTCAGGTGGATGTCATTGACTCTGCCCCTGCTCATTGGTGAGCCACTCAGCCTTCAGCCCCTCTCCTTCCCCGAGCTTAGGGGTGGGACTGAAGTCCCCAGCCTCTAGCCCGGCCTTGGTCTTCCTGGTGACCCGCCCTGTCCTGCAGCTGCCTGGGGGCTGCAGCCGCCGTCAGTCATTGGCACATAGAAGGCCTCATCGTGAGAGCCCGAGGGTTTTAGGAATTGTGTTCTGGGAGATGGGTTGACGATCAGATACATATTTCACAAGATCACACGAGGCGGAAATGAAACGCTCGTGTCCTGGACGCCAGTGCGTTGGCCCCAGTCTGTGGGCTTGTGCGGCTTCTGCTGGGGCTGGCCGAGGGTGGCCAGGCTGGGGTTCCCGCCATGCTTGGCTGGGTTAGGACTGCCTCCAAGTCCCTTCTGACGTTCTGTGAGTGTTGGATTCACATTTACTTTCTTTTCTTTTTTTTTTTTTGAGACAGAGTCTCGCTCTGTCGCCCAGGCTGGAGTGCAGTGGCCGGATCTCAGCTCATTACAAGCTCCGCCTCCCAGGTTCACACCATTCTCCTGCCTCAGCCTCCTGAGTAGCTGGG